>NC_053389.1:188921163-189221163 GCF_905171765.1 Bufo bufo
ACAGTGCCATCCACAGATCCCCCATAACAGTGCCATCCACAAATCCCCCCATAACAGTGCCACCCACAGATCCCCCCCATAACAGTGCCATCCACAGATCCCCCATAGTAGTGTCATGCACAGACCACCATTAGTTCAAAACACACCAAAAGCACACCTTTTGGTTAAAAATATTTATTTTCTTATTTTCCTCCTCAAAAACCTAGGTGCATCTTATGGGCCGGTGCGTCTTATAGGGTGAAAAATACGGTATGTATTTGTTGAATGAATATACACACTAAAAAAGCTAAAATTTCTGGGGAAATTATGTGAAGTGTTCTTGCCTCCACCAGTAGTCTACAACTGGAGTGGGCAGAGTAACTGGGTGGAGTGGCTTGAGTAACTGTTGTGTGGTTGGAGTGGCTGGAGTAACTGTGGAAAGGTTGGACTGGGCAGAGTAACTTTATGGAGTGGGCAGAGTAACTGTGTGGAGTGTTTGGAGTGAGTAAACATAGTAAACATTTACACTAACCAATTGATTGCTAAAATTTAAAAAGTGCATATGGCAAGCTTGATAGAGTGAGAAATGCATTTCAACTTTTATTTATTTATATAGCACATTTAATTGCAATGTTGTTGCCCAAAGTGCTTCACAGTTACATTAAAACATACATTTATAAAAACATTAGCAGCCGATTTGTGTAGGTGGGCTTGAAAATGGGGGGGTGGTGGCAGTTTAGAAATCATGTCCTGATTTTTCAGCTGACACTCTAGCTTTTGTCACTCTTCTGGCTGCTCACACACCTGGGTTCCTATGGCAACTCACTCTACAGCAAGGGCAGAGAAGAGCGGTTAAAAACAAACTGCTCCAACTTGCTCACTTCACTGGCGGTTGCCATCTTTTAACAGTTGTAGTTTAAAAATTATAAATCCTACAGCGAAGATTATTGTGAGAATCACAAGACCCAGACCTACATTTTGATGCATAGTATGTCTCTGAAATATTAAAAATAAAGGCACAGTCGCAGTTTAGAAATTGCCCTTCAAATTTGAAGGCTAGAGTGGAGTTTCAATAAATGTCAATGGGCGGTGTGAGTTGCAAACAAATGGTCATATTGTGAAAACTATCAGGACTATGGCTTAGCTGTGGACATTTTTAGTGGCAGCAAGGATAGCTGAATGTTTTGATATGTAGGTGGGCTTTAAAATGAGGGCGTGGTGGCAGTTTAGAAATCATGTCCTGATTTTTTAGCTCACACTCTAGCTTTTGTCAGCTCCCGCTCTAGTTTTGAACATTTCGCCATTCATTCCTATAGGACTAATTTTGACACAAAAAGCCGATATTTCGTGAACCATTCGGTGAAACGTTCCACAAAGTAATAGCATACCAATCGGGAACAATCCACACGTTTCGGTATATTACTGTTTATGTAGTGTAAAAACTGTGGGAGGAGTTAGGGTGGTAAATTTGGCTATAATAATAAGAATATATATGGGAGATAACAGTAAGTGGTCTTGCCATGCAAGAACACTTAATTAATAGTCACATGTCTAAGACAGGGCTGTTTTAACACATTATTGGGCCCAGTGCAAAGGGCTCATGAGAAGCCCCTCACCATGGCACTTGGCTGCAGCTGTGAAGGGGCAGTAGTGCTACCTTGGTTGATCGGCCTCCACGCCTACTTCTGAGAATCACAGCATGTTCTATAATTTTCACGCAGCCGTGACCCTATAGAAGTGAATGGGGCTTCAATGAAAAAAGTTTTTCACTGATGGTTGCTAGGAGATGCTGTTTGTAAATCTTCAGTTAATAGATATAGGGACAGGCTATGAAACTAATCCCTGACAGGATAAGGGCTCATTCACACAACTGTATCCGTTTTTGAGGACCAAAAATTGCAGATCCACAAAACATGGATACCAGCCGCATGCGTTCTGCATTTTTCGGATCGGAACATCCTTCTCTATGATTGAAATGCCTATTCTTGTCCGCAAATATGGACAAGAATAGGATATGTTGTGTACTTTTGTGGCGCCACACTCAGCCTGCAGTCCACGTTCTCTGCGCTCCAGACTCATTACGCTGCTCCTCTGCCTATTTTGCTGTGAAGTACAGTAGTAGGCAGTGCCTATTGGTACTATATACCTCTATATGCCCTGAGAACTTAATGTGGTCCAGGAAAAAAACTAAAAGTGGCCCAATGTTGTAAGCAGGTCCAAATTGATAGAAAGCAGGGCAAACACATAATACCACCCCGGTAGAGCCAAATACGACAGTGCAGTACAATATACGGCCCCAGCAGAACCAAATACTACAATGCAGCACAAAATACAGCCCAGCAGAACCAAATACCACAGTACATCTCAAAATAATGCCCCAGCAGCACAAAATACTTCCCCAATAACTGCCTCTCTGTGGTGGCCAGCGCCAGCTGCCATGTTCTGTCCTCCTACTCTAGTTGTCTCAAGATGGCTATACAGTTGGATTCAAGAGTCAGGAGGTTAGCGTCAGATAATTACTTACCTCGCTGGCTGTCTTCAGGAGGACACAAGTGGGCACCAGGAAGTTTCCCTGTAGATTCACCCTTGCCTCCATGACCTGGCTGAACTCAAAGCCTCCAACCTCCTGCCAATCAGAGTTTTGCTCTTGTCTGGCATGTCCCCTGCCTGGCAGCAGCACCTGTTTGCCAGTGTGTTTGGTGGGAGATAAAATTGTTTAATACAATTCTGGGTCCTCTATTATGTAAATTATTTATTAATATCGAGGATGGGATTAATAGCACTGTTTCTAGTTTTGCAGATGACACCAAGCTATGTAGTACTGTGCAGTCTATGGAGATATCTAACTACAAGCTGACTTGGACATGTATCATGTTATGTATCTGGGTAGTAATAATCTACATGCATCATATGTCCTAGGGGACAGAGTCAATTGTACAGAAGGATCTAGGTGTCCTTGTAGATGGTAGGGTAGATTAAAAAACAGCATACAATGTCAATCAGCTGCTTCTAAGGCCATCAGGATATTGTCATGCATTAAACGAGGCATGGACTCGCGGGGCAGGGATGTAATATTACCACTTTACAAAGCTTTGGTGCGGCTTCATTTCAAATATGCAGTTCAGTTCTGGGCACCAGTTTATAGAAAAGATGCCCAGCAGCTGGAAAAGTACAAAGAAGAGCAACTGAACTGATAAGGGGCATGGAGAGTTTTGGATATGAATAAAGATTTAAATAATTAAATGTATTTTAGTCTTCAGAAGATACATCTAAGGGGGGGACATGATTAACCTATACAAATATATAAATGGGCCGTACAAAAAATATGGTGAAAAACTGTTCCATGTAAAATGCCCTCAAAAGACAAGGGGGCACTGCCTCCGACTGGAGAAGAAAAAGCTCAGTCTCCAAAAGCGTCAAAGCTTCTTCACTGTAAGAACTGTAAATCTGTAGAATAGACTGACTCCTGACGTGGTCACAGCACGAACAGTGGACAGTTTTAAAAAGAACTTCTTTAACATTCGCATTAGGCTTGTCCTGCAGGGGAACAACCTGCTGGATCCGTACTAACGTTTGCACACGTGTGCTCCCGGAAGTCCTCTCCTGTCCCAATCACTATTATGGGCACAGGCCAGAGATACGGCTGCAGCACGGCAAACATGCCGAGAGGAGGACGGACAAAAACCGCAGCACGCTTATGTTTTTTTTAGCTATGTAACCATGACCCAGCTTTCAGCTTCCAGACCCTGCGCTGTTTACATTTGCCTTGCTATGGGCATGGTCACATGCACCACTCCAGAGAATGATTGGTTTCAGCAGTGATGTGCCGCTTGTGGCTGCATCATTGCTGAAGCCAGTCATTGGCTGGAGTAGAGTATGTGACCATGTCCATAGACTGGTGTATATAAATAGTGCTGGGACCGGAAGATAGAGAGATACAGCGCAGACCACCGAACCAGAGTGGAGCAGGAATCTTCTGTGTCAAGGGCCATGCTGCAGGAACTTGTTAAAAATCATTTTTACCCCCTTTAAATCTGCAGAAGCAGGCCTTAGCCAAGGGTGGTTAGAAGAACCTTGTGGATAAAAGTTTGTCCAGGCGATACTTTATCGGAAATCAATCTATGGAAATTACCCTTTGCATCAGATAAACTGTCTGCCACTCCATAAAATCTCGGAGGAAGCTAATAAAAGGAAGATTTAATGCCAAATCAAGAATTGTTCCAGTAGGTGGCAGACTGTTGGATTTTTTACCACCTGGGAAGATGAAGTTACAAATACTGGAAGCTAAATCTTCCAAAGCAAGTCTGCAGCTGCTTTTGCATGATTCAAGTTCTTGCCTATCAGTAATGAATTGCAGTTTACTGTAGCATATTTCTGGTTCCAAAGCCATAGAAACAAATCAGATAGATCTTAGATACATTAACCATCTTCTCCATAATGTATACTGTATACCATAAAATCTGTTAAGGTTACTTTCTGATTTGCTGCCAAGCTCTCCAGTGGGCTGTTTTAGCATAAAATGCCGGGAACTGGCCGGATAAAAACCATTGTGCTGTCCAGAAACAATAATTAACTAAATTATGTAGTTTTTCTTGAATTAACATAATATTAAAAAATATTAGACCATCCAGATCATTTGGACGTTATGGGGATCATTTATTAAGATAGATGTTCCAAAGTTTTGTAGATCTTCAAATCGGAATTAAACTCTGAGCCTCCAGTTTTAGTTCCTACTAAAATGTTCTTTTCTAGAGTCCGTAGGCCGCATATACCCTCCCAATAAAGTGCAAACATCTTTTATCACATGCCATACTTCTGGATTCTGTTATAGTTATGTACAGCGATGAGTGACCATTGGTCAATTATAGTTGTTTCATTACTTTGGGGTAGTTTTTGTAATAAACTTACCTGTGCGGGCTCCAGCGACGCATGCTGGGGGAGACAGGCAGTGGACTGATTGATAGTCCATCTGCTCAGTCATGTTTAGTTTTGTGTGTGACCCTAATCGAGCGCCAGGGCACTGGACCAATCAGGTTCTGGTGCAGGGACTTGGCACTCTATTTAAATCCTCTCCTTTCTATACATCATTGCCAGTGATAGTCTGTTGTGTGTACACCTTTTTCCCTGTTCCTGAGTTCTTGATTGGTTCCCAGTGTTTCTGACCTTGGCTTGTCTTTTGACCATTCTCTGCCTCATGTTTGGTACAACCTGTCTGGTTTTGACCTGTTTTCTGTTGACTCTGCTTATTGTGTTTGTCTGTCTGCATGTTTGTTTGTCCATATCAGCACCTTAGTAGCGTATGGATCGTCGACCAGTTGTGGTCTACCCATTTAGGGCTTAAACTGCAAGTAGGTAGGGACAGTGGGGTAGTTTCAGATCAGGGCCATACTATCCTTGTCCTTAGTTATGCAACAGTTTTACTGTCTTCTGTCTGATGGTGTGAATGACATCATGATCTCTTGGTGTGCTGTCTACAGACTCAAAGAAGAGAACATTTCAAACATAAATTTTCCATTTGTCGGCTACTCAAAAGTGACACTTGCAATATGGCTGCACTCCCTGCTATTAGCGTTGACAAAATGGCTGCCTCAACCAAATAGTATCTGTATAAGATGATAAGTACGACTATCTTGATTATACTTCCTCTGGTTCGGTGTGATCTTCTGCATTGTAGTAATGACAGCCAGGGGCTTATATACATTTCCAGTGCACACATCACATACAGTATTTTGCAGTTGTTAAAGGGGTTGTCTGACCATTCAAAAATAGCATGTGTCATTTATACAGCAGGTCAGTGCCTCTGTTCTAGCGGAGACAGGTGCCGTGAGGCTGGAAGCAGGACACTGGGTAAAGATGAGTGCTTTGTGTTTTCTTTGCTCTTTGGTATTCCAGTTGTAGCAAGTTAAAGCTAAGTATTTTGGCCTCATGCAGGTGACTGTATTTTTCTTCTTTTTCCTATCCGCATTTTTTTGCGGATCTCACGCGGACCTATTCATTTCTATAGGTCCGTAAAAAGAAAACTGTGCTGCTCGCATCCATGCGGCTGGGCTGCAAATTATAGCACCTGTCCTATTCTTGTCTCTTTTGCGGACAAGAATATACTTTTTTACAGTGGTTCTCACGAAAATTGCAGGGTGCACACGGACCTCATCCGTATTTTGCGGATCCGCGATTTGTGGAGCGCAAAATGGATACGGTTGTGTGCTGGAGGCATTAGGCTATATTCACCAACCATATGTATCTTGCTGTCTGCAAAAGGTGGATCAGCAAAATTCATATGACGTTCGTGTTGCATCTGTTTTTTTTTGCGGACCTATTAACTTCAGTCAGTCTGTGGTCTGCATTTGTGCCCAAGAATAGGACATGTTCTATCATTTCCAGAACGGACAGATTGATGCAGAAAGTACACGGAAGGCATCCATTTGCTTTCTGCATCCATATGTCCGTTCCACAAAAGATAGAACATGTCCTGTTCTTGGCTGCAGATGCAGAACACATATGGATTGAAGTCACTGGGTCCTCAAATAACACAAAAACAGATGCAACACAGATATTATCCGTATTTTGTGGATCCGACATTGAATGCTGGATCCAATGAACTCTGGCAGCTATTCTCTGCCGGATTGCTAGGAGATGCCACAAATGTCAAGATAAGTGCGGGTCCTACCTTTGAGACCACAGAAGTAAAAGGTGAGTACTGTCCATTCACCACTATGGGAGTTCCAAAATGAGCTGCAGACTGGCTCAGCTATTTCCAAGAGACCCAAAGTGGTTAATAGAGAGGCAGCTGTGCTTCGAATCATGCTCTCCATTCACTGATATGGGATCTCTTAATATACAAAATGCACCACGTGGAGTTCCAAAGGCTGGGCGTTCTGTGCATGTAGTATCCATTAATCCCAATCTCAATCAAAAATGCAACGGGCAAGATTTTCATATAAATATCGCTTTATTGTTGTATTAAAAACCAGACAGAGGATTACCACCGAGGTGGATATAACGTGGATCACACCACCTGCAACGTTTCAAGGGACTCCGCCCCCTTTCTCATGTTACATTCACCTCCGTGGTAAACCTCTGCCCAGACTGAAAGAATGGACTGAGACCTCCAACTTGGTATGATGCCTTCTTGATGTTGTTCATACTAATGGTTTTTAATACGACAGCGATATTTCTATGGAAATCTTGTCTGTTGCATTTCTTGATTGAGACCTCTAAAAATAGTTGCACATGCTCGCTTGGCTATTTTGGGAAGTCTCATAGCAGTGAATGTAGGGCACAATACGTATATGCAGTGTGCTCTCCTTCACTTCAGGGGTTACGTTATGGAGATAAGAGTGAGTCACACCTATCTGACATTTCAGGCATATCCTAAATGTGACACATATTTTCTAATTTTCTGGGTGTAGATTTTTCTTCTATATCTTGAACATGATAATGGGGGGAGGTCATCCTGCCCGTGCTGTTAAAGGGAGTCTGTCACCATCATTTCACTTTTTTAACCCTTCCCACAGCTCCCTAGCATGCTTACAGTTAATAAAAACGTTACCTCTGGCATCAATCCTGGACTTATAGAACCCTCAAAAACGATCTTTATAAGATATGCAAATGAGAGCTCGCAAGTGCCCAGGGGCGGCGTTACTCTCTTAGGTGCCCTGCTTGCTCAGCCTTCTCATTGCGTCCCCCCGCCCCTTCCTACCCTCTACCCGCCCATCCTTTCCCTCTGACCGCCTTTGTACTAACTTGTTATTCTGCCGATATCCCACGCCTGCGCACTCATTCCTTTGGCCGGCGCATGCGCACTGCGATACCCATTCCTTGTACGGCATCACAGTAACTATTGCGCATGCGCCGGCTAACGACGCGAAAACACAACAAAGGAGGCGGTCCATCGGCGTCGTTAGCCGGCACATGCGCAATAGTTACTGTGATGCCGTACAAGGAATGTGCATCGCAGTGCGCATGCGCCGGCCAAAAGAATGAGTGCGCAGGCTCGGGATATCGGCAGAATAACAAGTTAGTACAAAGGCGGTCAGAGGGAAAGGATGGGCGGGCAGAGGGTAGGAAGGGGTGGGGGGACGCAATGAGAAGGCTGAGCAAGCAGGGCACCTAAGAGAGTAACGCCGCCCCTGGGCACTTGCGAGCTCTCATTTGCATATCTTATAAAGATCGTTTTTGAGGGTTCTATAAGTCCAGGATTGATGCCAGAGGTAACGTTTTTATTAACTGTAAGAATGCTAGGAAGCTGTGGGAAGGGTTAAAAAAGTGAAATGCTGGTGACAGACTCCCTTTAACAGCATTTAGACATATGCTTTACAGCAGCCACCATGGGTTGTAGACACAGTTTTCTAGAAATTCTCTGTGACTTGTACAGAGGTCAGAAGGGAGTAGATAAGCTGTGATATCACCTATTGTGAAGAGTGGCTGCTGTCTTATCTATACATGGGTGATAAGTCATTGTAATCCTGCTTGTGATCATAATGAGACGACTGCTGAAAAGTGATCTGTATAGACCAGAAATCATTGTCTTAAGTCATCTGTCTGTACAGACCAGAAATTATTGTCTTAGTGGCCTGTGTGAAAACTCCCGAATTTTTGTTAAATATAGATAGTGACATGGAAAATATAAAATATGTTTAACAACATGAAAACTTGATTTATAAATTAGTCCATTTTCTGATGACACATTCCATTTAAAACACAGTGTTGTGAAAGGAAGCTTGTCCCAGAGGGGTTCCTGTAGAGCAGCAAAGGAGATTGGAGGCTCTTTGGCATGAATGCTAGAATTGTTGAAGGTTTAAACACTGAGGGGACTATACGCCACATGTACTGGTGAGGCAATGACAACTACAAAGCTAATAAGAAATTGCTCCATGTCCACTATGTATACGTTACTTCTGAGCTTTTTACACAATTTTCACTTCAGCCAGCTGACAAGGGTTGTGACTCCCCCCATTAAATAACTACCTAACGTTCCTAAAAAAATATTTGACAATGGGTTTCCTAAACCAGAAAACCCCTTGAAATGAATCTTCCTAAGATTCCTACAATGAGATGTAAAGATTTACTATTTACTCACCACCACCACAAATGTCAGATTATCTAATCTCAAGGAAGAGTCTCCTGAAATCAGAGTGCTGGAAAAGACCAGAAGGAGCCAAAATGATAGTAGTTCTGCCGCCATAACGTGAGGAGTGTAATATAGATGCAGCTGTTTATTAGGAAGCGTGCACCAATCCCTCCCTAGCTCTACAGAGCCACATCCTGTAGTAGGATGTGATGCCTTTGTTTTCATTTTCAAAGGACTGAAAAAACTGGCCCGGCCCAGCTAAACCACGAGAAGCGGCGGAAACTCAAACTTTTTTGGGTAGGGGTCACCCACAACTTTTATTTGGTAAACAGTAAACATGACTGGCATCCTCCTCCAGATATCTACAAACTCCAAATTGCTGGGCACTGTAAGGTTGCTACCGTGTTTCTCTAAAAATAAGACAGGGTCTTATATTATTTTTTCTCCGAAAAAAGGGTTAGGGCTTATTTTGGCTCATGAACATATTTTATATAGACACATGCCAATTACAGAACAGTCCCTGGACAGTGTTTATATTAATTATGACTACAACCCCTCTCATCCATAGGAATGCACCCATATACTGCAGTACATGGATGCATTCCTATGGATGAGGGGGGTTATAGTCATATTTGCCACACATTTTTCATTCTGGTACCGTATATTGCCCCTGAGCTGTCTTTACCCAAGGGACCTAGGCAGCAATCTACGGTACCAGGGAGAGCAGATACGACACGGGAGAGATGTAGGGAGCTCCTCCAGGCAGTAGAGAGGAGAAAGAGATCCTCCTGCTGCCTCCTTCATGTAAGTAAGAACGTGGGGGCTGGCGGCAGTACAGGGCATACAGAGAAGCCGCCAGCCCGCCCAACGTGAAAGTGAAGGGAAGCCCGGGCTGCCGGCATAATTTAGCATTTAGTGAAGCCGCCAGGTGCTGCTTAGTGCCGCGATGTAGGTGCGGGCTGGCGGCTTCACTGAAGGCTAATTCACTGAAGCTTGAAGCCTGCGCTGCCCGCCCGCCCACAGTTTCATGACAGCTCCTGAGCTGCTCCTGAGCGCTCCTGAGCTGCTCCAATTTGCGCTCCTGAGCTGCTGCAGCCCGCACATTTCTTCCACCTTCCCTTTGTATAAAATCTAGGGCTTATTTTTGGAGTAGGGCTACTACAAAAACCCTGCAAAATAGCGCTAGGGCTTATTATCGGGGTAGGGCTTATTTTCGGGGAAACACATTACACATTCGCAGGCTGAGCCCATGTACAGCTCTGTGGTTATCTCTAATTGCTGGGCTACACCTGCAAAGCTGCCAACAGTCCTACATTTCCCAGGATTGTACCAATGTTTCAGACATGGGACTTGTTCTGACCTCCAAAATGGGTGGGGCCTACAGTTGCAAGAAAAAGTATATGAACCCTTGGATTTAATAACTGGTTGAACCTCCTTTGGCAGCAATAACTTCAACCAAACGTTTCCTGTAGTTGCAGATCAGACGTGCACAACGGTCAGGAGTAATTGTTGACCATTCCTCTTTACAGAACTATTTTAGTTCAGCAATATTCTTGGGATGTCTGGTGTGAATCGCTTTCTTGAGGTCATGCCACAGCATCTCAATCGGGTTGAGGTCAGGACTCTGACTGGGCCACTCCAGAAGGCGTATTTTCTTCTGTTTAAGCCATTCTGTTGTTGATTTACTTCTATGCTTTGGGTCGTTGTCCTGCTGCAACACCCATCTTCTGTTGAGCTTCAGCTGGTGGACAGATTGTCACGGCTGAGGATGGGGAAAACCCTCAGCCGTGCGGTATCAGGAGATGGAAGGTCGCTACTTGACCAGTACCACAGAATTAGGGAGCAGGTCACCTCCTAGAGCTTCCCTAATCTGACCCTGACTCCTAGCTGCATGAGCCGCCCTTGAAGGTAGGAGGGCTCATGCTCAGGAACCTTGGATCCCTTCTGACCCTCCGTCGATCCCTGAACTAGGAGCTGGGTAGACAGCCCGTTCCTCCTGGACACGGAGTAACAGGAGTCTAAAAGTGGCCAAGCTATAAAGAAAGGGGAACAGAAACAGACATATGGCAATGACAGGTAAGTGAGACTAGTACCACACTTACCTGCCACAGACACACAACCTGGAACCCACGTGCAAGTGCTGCTGTCCACAAACAACACAAAGGACACCGCACACACAGACATCACACGGGAACCCAGGAAACCATATTCTGCAATAAATAAAGACCAAACAAACATCTTCTAAACACCATACATAAACCTATGACCACAAGGGTGGCCCCCACTGGCAGATGGAATACACAGGAGGCTGCTCCAGCTAACCATGGCTGAAGTACCCCTCAGACAAGTGATATTCACTGAGGCTTTATAGGCCCAAGTAGCCACACCCACACCCAGTGTTCACACACACAGAAGGGATTTAACCCTTCCAACACCAGGCAAGGGAAGACAGACACTTAAAGGGGAATACACACATAAACACACTTCACCTGTTGCCGCGGGCAACGGCATGCGTGGCAATCATGTCCTGGGGATCAGCCATAGGGCTGAGACACTGCCACCACATGCACACAACACCATACGTTGCCACGGGCAACCAAGTGAAGGAAAGTGTCACAAAACAAACCACTGGCCGTGACACAGATGGCCTTAAGTTCTCCTGCAAAATGTCTTGATAAACTTGGGATTCATTTTTCCTTCGATGATAGCAATTCGTCCAGGCCCTGGCGCAGCAAAGCAGCCCCAAACCACGATGCCCCCACCACCATATTTCACAGTTGGGATGAGGTTTTGATGCTGGTGTGCTGTGCCTCTTTTTCTCCACGCATAGTGTTGTGTGTTTCTTCCAAACAACTCAACTTTGGTTTTATCTGTCCACAGAATATGTTGCTAGTACTGCTGTGGAACATCCAGGTGCTCTTGTGCAAACTGTAAACGTGCAGCAATGGTTTTTTTGGACAGCAGTCCCTTCCTCTGTGGTATCCTCCCATGAAATCCATTCTTGTTTAGTGTTTTACATATCGTAGATTCGCTGACAGGGATGTTAGCATATGCCAGAGACTTTTGTAAGTCTTTAGCTGACACTCTAGGATTCTTCTTCACCTCATTGAGCAGTCTGCGCTGTGCTCTTGCAGTCATCTTTACAGGATGGCCACTCCTAGGGACAGTGGCGTATCTATCACGAGGCAAACCAGGCTTTTGCCTAGGGCGGCACTTGCCAATAGGGCGGCAAAATGCCTTGTTTGCCTCTGTCCCATTCGTCTTATATGTTGCCGCCGGTATACTCAGAAGATCCGATGGTATATTTTAACCCCCAGGCGTTCCCATGGTGATGGGGACGCTTGCCTGGGGGTTAGAATATACCATCGGATCTGAGTTTTCACGACCTCAGTGAGATCGTAAAAACTCAAATCCGATGGTATATTCTAACCCCCAGGCGTTCCCATGGTGACAGGGACGCTTGCCTGGGGGTTAGAATATACAGGGCCACGCCGCTCACAGGAGAACATTTATAAACTAAGCAGTAACTTTAATCATCGATGATCTCTTTACTGGATATCTTACTCTGTCTTAGCTCCGGTAACAGCAAGCAGTGCGGGCGGCGCTCACTCACTGACGTCACGCGCCTGCGCCGCCTAGTCGGAGGAGCAGGCGCGGGACGTCAGTGAGTGAGCGCCGCCCGCCTGCACTGCCTGCTGTTACCAGAGCTAAGACAGAGTAAGATATCCAGTAAAGAGATTAGCAATGATTAAAGTTAATGATTCATTTATAAATGTTCTCCTGTGAGCGTCGGGGAGGGGGATCTATTGATGGCACTATTTAGGGGAGGGGGATCTGTGGATGGCACTATTTAGGGAAGGGGGATCTGTGGATGGCACTATTTAGGGAAGGGGGATCTGTGGATGGCACTATTTAGGGAAGGGGGATCTGTGGATGGCACTATTTAGGGAATGGGGATCTGTGGATGTCACTGTTTAGGGGGGAGATCTGTGGATGGCACTATTTAGGGGAGGGGGGTCTGTGGATGGCACTGTTTAGGGGGGAGATCTGTGGATGGCACTGTTTAGGGGAGGGGGATCTTTGGATGGCACTGTTTAGGGGAGGGGGATCTGTGGATGTCACTGTTTAGGGGTGAGATCTGTGGATGGCACTGTTTAGGGGAGGGGGATCCGTGGATGGCACTGTTTAGGGGAGGGGGATCCGTGGATGGCACTGTTTAGGGGAGGGGGATCTGTGGATGGCACATAGAAAGGGGTGGGGTTTAGAGATAAAGGGGTTTGGCCTTGACAGGAAGGGGTGGGGTTTAGAGAGAAAGGGGTTTGGTCTTGACAGGAAGGGGTGGGTCAAATTTATATTAGGGGGGAGCCCGAGTTTAGTCTGGCCTAGGGCAGCACAAAACCAAGATACACCACTGCCTAGGGAGAGTAGCAGCAGTGCTGAACTTTCTCCATTTATAGACAATTTGTCTTACCGTGGACTGATGAACAGCAAGGCTTTTGGACATACTTTTATAACCCTTTCCAGCTTTATGCAAGTCAACAATTCTTAATCGTAGGTCTTCTGAGAGCTCTTTTGTGCGAGGCATCATTCACATCAGGCAATGCTTCTTGTGAAAAGCAAACCCAGAACTGGTGTGTGTTTTTTATAGGGCAGGTCAGCTGTATCCAACACTTCCAATCTCATCTCATTGATTGGACTCCAGTTGGCTGACACCTCACTCCAATTAGCTCTTGGAGATGTCATTAGTCTAGGGGTTCACAAATTTTTTCCACCTGCACTGTGAATGTTTACATGGTGTGTTCAATAAAAACATGGTAACATTTAATTATTTGTGTGTTATCAGTTTAAGCAGACTGTGATTGTCTATTGTTGTGACTTAGATGAAGATCAGATAACATTTTATGACCAAATTGTGCAGAAATCCATATCATTCCAAAGGGTTCACATACTTTTTCTTGCAACTGTATGTAAACCCTGCCCATAAGTGGCTGTTCTTGGCAGATTTGGGGCATGCCCGGGGTGGAGCTTAAAGGAGTTGTCCAGTCCTTTACTGCCCTTCACAGCCATCAATATGTGATCGGCAGGGGATCAGCACCCTGCACTCCTGCTGATCAACTGTTTCATTGCCCAGTGTGCAGTGGACAGAGCTAGTCACTACAGCACTGCTAACACTGAAATGAATGGGAGTGGTGGTGGTTACAAACTCTGTCCACTGCACAATGGATGGAGCTGTGTAGCTCTGGTGCTGGAGTTACTCTGAAACAGCTGATTGTTGGGAATGAAAGGTTTTGGATTCCCACCAATGAGATATTGATGGCCTTTCCTGAGGATAGGCCATCAATAGTAAAGAAGTGGACAACTTCTTTTAATGCCTTGAATTTACCAAAAGAAATGTAGGTAAGGCTACTTTCACACTGGCGTTTCTGGGTCCGCTTGTGAGATCCGTTTCAGGGCTCTCACAAGCGGCCCAAAACGGATTAGTTTAGCCCCAATGCATTCTCAATGGATAAGGATCCGTTCAGAATGCATCAGTTTGGCTCCGTTCCGCCTCCATTCCGCTTTGGAGGCGGACACCAAAACGCTGCTTGCAGCGTTTTGATGTCCGCCTGACGATGCGGAGCCAAAATGATCCGTCCTGACTTACAATGTAAGTCAATGGGGACGGATCCGTTTTCACTGACACAATATGGTGCAATTGAAAACGGATCCGCCTCCCATTGACTTTCAATGTAAGTCAAAATGGATCCGTTTGCATTATCATGAAAAAAATATGCATATGTTCATGGTAATGGAAACGGATCCGTTCTGAACGGATACAAGCATTTTCATTATAGGTGCGGATCCGTCTGTGCAGATACCAGACGGACCCGCACCTAACGCAGGTGTAAAAATAGCCTAAGTATGCATCTGTATTTGCCGTGGTTTTCCAAGTACAGGTCCAGCTTGGCAATTATTGGTAATCCTGGTGCATTATCCATGGCTCGGCCACACGTTATAGCCTGTTATGACTATTCACATTAGATCTATGAGGACCTAACCCGCTATCTAAATAGTTGTTATGTCCTTCTGATGTCAGAGGACATAAGGATCAGGCACGTTGGATTTCAACTGCCTGATGATTTTGTTCTCAGGGAGATAGGCAGCTGCTAGAAGTGTCTGACAGTGGCATTCTGTCCTTTGCCCATTCAATAAGGCTGGGTTCACACCTGAGCGTTTTACAGCGCGTTCCTACGCGCTGTAAAACGCTCAACAGGCAAAAACCAATGTTTCCCTATGGGCATTGGTTCTCACCTGAGCGTTTTACAGCGCGTACGAACGCGCTGTAAAACGCCCTACGCCCCAGGAAGTACAGGAGCTTCTTTGGGGCGTATTGTCGTGCGTATTGTGGCAGTTTTTCATTGGATTAATCACACAATCGCGCGTACTATGAGCGTTTCCAAAATACAAAAATGCCCCAAAATACGCCTCAAAAATGCCAGATAAAAACGCCTGTAAAAAGCGCTTATCGAATACGCTCAGGTGTGAACCCAGCCTAAATGCATATGTTGGGAGATAGCTGCCAATTACAGTATGTACTGGAGCTCCACTAGACCGTGAAAGTCAAGTGAGCGTGTGGACACAAGGTGCAAGGTCACAACCAGGTGTTGAATATATAGATAAGGTTTATTGGGAGTCTCCCAATAAACCTTATCTATATATTCAACACCTGGTTGTGACCTTGCACCTTGTGTCCACACGCTCACTTGACTTTCACGGTCTAGTGGAGCTCCAGTACAATTGATTATCCGGTCTGGCCCCCGCCAAAGGAGTCTTCGGACAGAATCGGCAGCACCAACCAGTAACCTGTAATTTCTCCAGCTGGCCTTCATTGGAGTTGCACCCAAGACTGGTGCAACCTAAATAGGGGAGCATAATTAACTCACCCGTATTTGAAGGACACCATATATCTGACATACTCACCCTATGAGCGCCTTTCTCTCCTTGTTGCCATCAATTACAGTATGTGTATGGCCAGCTCCAGGAGCTCACTTCACAGATGGACTGTATAATGGTGGGATAAAGCCATCTGCCCCCACCCCAGCCAAACCTCTTAACCACTTACAGCTCCTGTGCAGCAGCCGGATATGCGTCTGGGGTTGTTTTTAAGTAAATTTGTTGTGACGCCAGTTGCATTGAAGCAACAAGGGACAGAGTCCCCTTAAGTAGATTGTGTTAGTGGTACCCAGGTGTAGGAATGCCAGAGTGGTGTAAGGGTAGCCTATAATGTCCCTTTAGATGTGGCTGTGCACATGTCATGGTGCTCCTACCTGGATATCCTGTAAACCTAGGCGTTGTCGTCCGCAGCAGAGAAAATCGGGTTAATAGTTGGGAGATTTGTAGAGTAAATTGAGTCCAGACCTTGTATATAGTTTATAACAGCTTTACTTTGCATAAACGTCTTTCCAAACAATTTACAGGCTTTTCTTGGTTTTTAGCAGGTACTAGCATAAACTGGCAGGCATTACCAATCTCGACTCTGCTATGCTGACAGACTTAAATTGGAACATTTCCTTTGATGTATGCTGAAACTTCTCTCTCTATTGTCTGTCTCTAGATTATGTACCAGGGCACTTTCCCTTTGTTGTATGAGGCTCCAAGCTGTGTCCTCTATATCCAGCAGAGCTGAAGGTGTTCTGCTGGCTTACTTTGCTTAGCTGGGGTAAGCTAGGACTTTCCCCTATAAGGGTGTAAGCTGAACTGCCCTCTAACCAACTAGTCTGCTCCCTTCCTTAGAGAGGGTCAGAAAGGAAAAACAACAGGTTCCACTCTCTTCCAACAGTAGCCAAGTCTGCTGCCACCTCTGGTGAACCAGGTACATTACATGAACATTAAAAATTTCAAACAGGAAATGCACAATGTGGAGGACCTGGACAAAATACATATAATGACATCGTACCAGCATACACAGATAGGAGCAGGGCGTAGGAGTGGTAATGCCACTCAGGGGCATTACATTTCCTCTTACTGAAAGGCATGCCATCCTCGGCTTGTGCCCAGGAGGTGCTCCAAGGGTACCCAAGGAAGACTAGAGTGCTGCATGAGACTATTTTTCTATTACTAACGGATATAGCAACAGCTACCACTAGGTCTCTGCCCGTATGAGTAGGGAGTCTATTCACAATTTTCCCTCTTGGTATAAACTAGAGAACCAAAACGTCTGCACCAAGCGATCATTTCTGGCTTCCTTTTGAGTATTCTGGCCATGAATACCAAAGAAAGCATGAAGGTGTCTTTACTCTGTAATCCCACCACAATGCAATGAATGTCCGCAACTAGAAGGGTGGCTTCATACTGTAAAAAGAAACTAAAGGGGCAGTAGACTTAAATAAAACTTCGCTTTTAATAAATAGGAGATAAAAAGGCCCCTACTACACAAACAACGAATAAGACGTGCCCTCTTGGTAGGTTGGGCAACAACGACACAACATACAAACAATATCACTAGGGAAAAGGTCAAGAGAAGGGTAATAGGTCGATATAGGGGCGGGGGCTGTAGTGTGTACTACCCACTGGCCCTAGTACCTCCCTACTTGTCCTGTAACACCCTATGAGGTATCCAAAGGACGGGGCCCAAAAAACCCCGCAAGGGGTGGCCCAGACTGGAACTCTGATCCTAGTAAATAGCCCTGGTAAGGCCCTGGTCAAGGTGATTTACAAAGGAAAAGAGTACACACTTTGGAACAAAATAAAAAATGAACACAAAAAAAATGGGTATAACACCACCCAGACGTAGTATAAGGATCAGGGTGGGGGCATACTCAAGTGTCCCGACGCGTTTCTTCGGTTAGAGCCCCAGGATTCTTCAGGGGACACGGGGCTAGGTGTTCGCTGTAAATCAATCTTTGACTAAGCCTATGAATAATAAAAATGCATGTATAGTAATACATCACAGAAAAGTAGTCAAAGGAAAAGAAATCTCCCCATCAATCACCCAGTATAGGGTCATGGAAAGGTATTAACTTACTCATTTGTGGCTGCGGTCAAGGGTGGCTGTAGGCACACTGTACGGCAGGACCCAGTGTGGTGGTGTCTGCTAGGTTGATGACCGGCAGCTACTGAGGCGAAGTCCGCCACATTATAAAGGTAGGGGGACAGGTGAGGCACATTTTTCGGAGTCAGTGGACTTCCGGCTGTGCGCCTATTGATGACGCTCCTGCAGGGTGTCAGAGGCCGCGGTCACGTGAGCAGAGTATCCGGAAGTCACGTGACCGCGCCTGCGCCTCAGATCCCTGTCCCATGCGTTCCATGGGGCTAAGAGTGGAACGCACAGCCGGCGCCTTGCCCCAACGTCATCCGGCCGCGCCTTATGAGATGCAAATGCATCACACACGCGGTCACATGACCTAGGCCCGGCATCGGCCGCACAGGCGCAGTGGTATCCCTGATGGCCAGACTGGAGGGTATATAATAACACACCTCTTTCTTGAGCAGTACATCAGGGAGGCTTTGACTGCCCCTCCTGAACGACCACTAATTGTGTGGCTTCATACTGTATTACCTTCCTAGCACTAAGGTCGTATAATACTTTACGCTTTGTCACCTTGATGACTGAACTGGTAGCTAAACATTTATATCCACAAGGCGGGGCCCGTTGCCTTAGGACACGCTAAACTAGGAGTAGGAGCCGGCTCTCTCTCAAAACTCCCACGAGGGTTAAGTACTCCCAAACACACATTAGCAGCGGGGTTACCTTTGACGTTATTAGACCTGCTTGTGAAATATGTTAAAGTCCTCAGAGGCAGTCCATGTGAGCTAGAAAGTAAGGCGCTAGCTATCTGGCTAACTATATTGAGTCCATAGTCCATTTAAAGTGCATAGTATCACATTGTTGCACCTGTAAAAGAGTACATACAAAGGGTTAAGGTGCATAAACGTTGCATAACATTTTAAAACATTAATGCAAAAACAGTGCAAGGATGTAACAGTATGATCACAAAGAGCTCAGGTATACATTTGAGTTTATTCTTTGGGGGCTTGGCTTGTAATGTTGCAAAACTGGAACATATAATGCAAAAGTCATTTGTAATCCACATGATGTAGTGAAACTGGTATTTGCAATCCATATGAGGTATGGTGCCAATGTGCACAACCTGGAGTTAGTTTTTGGCTGATGGTTGGAGTCTATGAAGTCCAGGCACAAAAGGGGTGGATGAAAAAAAATACCAAAATATAAACACAAAACAGAGGGCAATGTTTCTCACCAGTCAAAATGTGTCCATGGCTTTGCTCCTATTTTCTCTGTAGCTAAATGTTCATTCTAAAGAATTCCCGATAACGGGCAGGTGGATTACCTGTGTTGGTCCGTTGGGATCTCCGCAAGGACAGTTCCGAGTCTCCGGGAGTGGAGGTAGAGTCTGGGACTTGTGCAGGAGGATCAGCTGTCTGACTTAGTTCTGTAGACATAGTAATCTCAGAAACTGACATCAGAACTCGAATTTGAGGCTGGAGAAACCACTAAAGGGGGTCAAGCATGGAAGGCAACTCTGTTGGAGTCTCGGTTTCTGGAGACAATGGTAGCTCAGGTGACTTATCCACTTCTCTTGGCTGCTTTTGGACAGGTTCCTGCAGGCATTTCTTGAGCCTGTTGCGGTGTACTCGCTGAGTACCTTTATCTCCTCTCTGGATCTCACAGACTTCCGATGAGTGGACAGCCACTACTGTATATGGCTCGCGTTCCCAGCGACTATCCAGCTTGCTTACTGGGTGATTGTTTTTGAGCAAGACCTGGTCTCCTGGTTGTAAGGGCTCCGCATGAGCATGCAGATCAAAGTCCTGTTTTTGTTTTTGCTGGACCTTTTCTATTTTAGAGTCCACTATTTCTTTGGCATCCTCTAGGCACTTCTGATGCTCTTTGACCCACTCAGATTGGGGAAGGAGTGGTGCAGAGTCCGGCACGGGGATATAGGGGGCAAGGTCTGCAGGTAAAAGGCCCTGTCTACCAAACATGAGGTAGTATGGGGTGTACCGGGTGGAGCAATGAATGGTGTTATTGTACAGGTACACTCATTCAGGGAGAAGTAAAGGCCACTCGGCCCTCTTGTGAGGTGGCACAGCCTGTGCTTGAGCATATTAATCAGTGTCTGGTTCATCTTTTTGCACAGTCCATTTTCCTGTGGGTGATATGCGGTGGTCCTCCGTTTTTTGCAGTTGTCCAGTGCACAAAGTTCATAGAACAACTGAGACTCGAATGCGGATCCTTGATCAGTGAGTATCTTGTCAGGACACCCATCCGGCAAAATGAAGCTCTTCCACATGGCAGCTGCTATAGTTTTAGCAGTTAAGTCCTTTACATGTACAGCCACGACGAACTTGGTGTAGTGGTCCATGATTGTCATAGCATAGGTATATCCGGATCTGCTGGGTTCCCGTTTCACGTGGTCGATAGCCACGTTTTCTAGAGGACTCCTACTCACTATTGGATGAAGGGGGGCTCACTGATCATATTTTTCTCCTCTGGCCACAGCACAGGTGGGACACTCGCGGCACCAGGTTTCAATATCACTTCTCATGCCAGTCCAGTAGAAACGCCGCCTGATGGTGGCTTCCATTTTTTGGGATCCAAAATGACCAGACCTGTTATGGTACATGTCCATTACCATCTTAGCATATCTTCGGGGCACCACTATCTGATGGAGGCGCTCACAGGTGACTGGATCAAGCATTCTCCTGAGTAGCAGATTTCTTTCTAGGAAGAGTTGTTTCCTTTGTCGCCAGAGGCGAACCAGCTCCGAGTTGTCTCTCCGCTGCCGGATCCTCTCCGGTATGCTCCCACTGGAAAAATATTCCAACAGTTCTCCGATGACTCTGCTCTCTGCTTGTAGTTTGAGCCAAAGCTCTTTCACAACGAGGTGAGGGACCACAGGTCTTTGGAGAACTAGTGGCTTTGGAGACCTGGTGCTTAGTGTGTAGAGCTTCCTGCTGGGCAAATCGGGAGAAGAACATTGGTATTTCCACGTCTTCCCACTAATCATCTTTAGAAATTATTTTCTTCTGGGCAGGTAGCCTGGACAAGATGTCGGCATTGTCATTAGTTTTTTGAGTCCGGTTAATGAGGAAGTCGAAGTTCGCCAGTCTAGTGGCCCATCTTTGCTCTAGAGCTCCTAGGTGCGCAGTGGATTATTATCGATGTAGACAGTGAAAGGTGTGGCCGCCAAATAATCCTTAAACTTCTTAGTTACAGCCCATACCAAGGCTAGTAACTCCAATTTGAAAGAGCTATAATTCTGGTCATTCTGCTCCGGTTCTCATAAAGACCTGCTAGCATAGGTGATGATCCTTTGAGTTCCGGCTTGTGTCCGACATAGTAGGGCTCCTAAACCTTTCTTACTTGCGTCAGTATAGAGGCAGAATGGCAGGCTATAGTCAGGGTAGCCCAGGACTGGTGACTCTGTAAGTTTCTCTTTTAACAGTTGTAAAGTAGTCTCTTGCTCTTCATTCCACTCTACCGGTATCTTAGTATTCTGACAGCTTTTGGGATGACCCTTCAAAAGCTCCTGGATAGGCTTCACAATTTGAGCGAAGTGTGGGATAAATCTTCAGTAGTAACTTGCAAATCCAAGAAATCTCTTGACCTCTTTGACGGTCTTAGGCTACTTTCACACTAGCGTTCGGAGCGGGTCAGTCTGATGTTTCATCAGACGGATCCGCTCCTATAATGCAGACGTTTGCATCCGTTCAGAACGGATCCGTTTGCATTATAACTTAGAAAAATTTCTAAGTGTGAAAGTAGCCTGAACGGATCCGTCCAGACTTTACATTGAAAGTCAATGAGGGCGGATCCGTTTGAAGATTGAGCCATATAGTGTCATCTTCAAACGGATCCGTCCCCATTGACTTACATTGTAAGTCTGGACGGATCCGCTTGCCTCCGCACGGCCAGACAGACACCTGAACGCTGCAAGCAGCGTTCAGGTGTCCGCTCGCTGAGCGGAGGCTGAACGCTGGCAGACTGATGTATTCTCAGCGGATCCGCCTCCACTGAGAATGCATTAGGGCTGGACAGCTGCGTTCAGGGCCACTTGTGAGCCCCTTCAAACGGAGCTCACAAGCGGACACCCGAACGCAGGTGTGAAAGTAGCCTTAGGAGCTGGCCAGCTTTGTACTGCAGCTATTTTGTCAGGGTCTGGTTTCATGCCCTCCGCACTCAACATGTTCAAGGTATTTCACTTGGGGCTTCAGTGAGTGGCACTTTGAAGGCTTTACTTTCAAACCATATTGGGTCAGAGTCTGGAATACCTCTGCCAAGTGCTGCAAATGCTCTTCGTAGGTCTTTGAGTAAACAATCCCATTATCCAAGTATAGCAATATTGTCTCAAAGTTCTTGTGTCCAAGACATCTCTTCATGAGTCTCTGAAATGTCCCAGGGGCGTTGCACAGCCCGAATAGCATGTAGTTGAACTCGAACAAACCCATTGGGGTAGTGAAAGCTGTTTTCTCTTTATCTTCTGGTGCCATGGGTTATGTGGTTGATTTTGCAGTAATCCACACAGAAACGGATGGTTCCATCCTTCTTTTATACCAGGACCAGAGGGCCAGCGACTATCCTGGATGACATTAGCTGTCTTCATATCGTGAACCATCTTCTTCACCTGCTGGTATAGGGCTGGAGGCACTGGCCTATATCTCTCTTTGATTGGAGG
The DNA here is from genome assembly GCF_905171765.1 of Bufo bufo. NCBI lineage: Eukaryota > Metazoa > Chordata > Amphibia > Anura > Bufonidae > Bufo > Bufo bufo. Next base: position 188,943,892 of record NC_053389.1, read on the forward strand.
ATGAGTGCCGGTTGGAATAGTGTGCTGTATTAGGCTAGTTTGACCATAGTCGAGAGGGTGTTTGCTGAAGACTTGGTAGTGTTCCTTGGCTAAGTCCAGAACACCTTTGATCTGTTCTGCAGAGGTGGTGGCATCTCCAATATGTAGTTCGGCCCACCAGGGCTGCTCAGGCAGGTCTTTGCTTGCGTCCCTGTTTGTAGAGATTGTTGTGCAGCAGCAGTAGGGGGATCCAGGACATCTTGCAGATGGACATGATGTAGACTCGCCACTGGATAGGACTTTTTTAATTCTACAGCTTCATCACTTGGATTGACCAATCGTATGGGTACATTTCCCCGCGACACAGTGACCAAGCTCCTAGCAGCTAGGACAAGGGGATGATCCCGTAGATGCAGGGGTTCCACGAGGGCCGGGTAATCCTGACCTCGGACACCAGGCTGGAGTCTAATAGGCTGAGCATCCTTGATGTGAACACGGCAGAATTCACCTTGTCGGTTGCTGGATTTTTGTTGGGCAGCTAGCACCTGGATGGTCTGGTTTATGACACGTTGAATTACACAGGGTGCGGTCAGTAGGGTTTTCTTCAAGGCTTCTAGCACTTCCTTGTAACAGTTGCCGAATACATTCATCCCCAGGACCACAGGGCAATTGTCATGTTCCGGGACCTGGATTAAGACTACCCCTTGGTGTGGCAGTTTGGTATCTTCAGTCTGTAAGGTAGGTTCCCAATAGCCTAATATAGGCACTGGTTGACCATTGGCAGCTATGATGTGGAGCCAGTATTCCAGGGGTTGCGTCAGCTGGGCTCTGTTCTGGCATCTTTCGAATGTGGACTGACACATGGTAGTCACTTGAGATCCCGTATCTATCAAAGCAGACAACATTACTCCATTGATGCTAACTTGAACCATGGGGCGGGCGCCCACATATCTAGCCATGAAGGCTAGATTTTTGGGACCTAATATTCTTCCTCCCGAGGGGCGGTCCTTGGCCTCAGGGGATACCCGTTTAACTTCCAGCAGTCCCTTTCGGTGTGTCCAGGCTTCTGAAAATGCCAACATACATGCTTTTTGGTGTCTCGATCATGGACCGGGTGTAGGACGGTCTCTTGGCGTAGTAGTCCCTTTCTCAGCCATGGGCTGCTGTTCCAGTCACTCTAGCTGCTGCCTCATCCTCTCCATATTCTCAGGTAGGAGGGAGACTTGAGTTGTCAGGGCTGCGACAGCATCTGGGACAGGCGCCTGAGCCCCATGCTCAGCTATCTGGCTGTGGGTAGCAGGTCGTAGGACGGGCCATGCTTTCTTGTTATTAGGAGGTTCAGACTGGTGACCTTCCCCTAGGATGCCAAAAGCAAGTTCCTTAAAATCCAAGAAAGGGGTATCTGGGTGCTAAGCTGACAGCATCTTCAGCTGATAATTGTTATGACAGAACCTTCACTAACAATTTAACATCCGACGTTAGGAGGGATATTGGCCTGTATGAATCAGAGAATCTAGGATCTTTCCCAGGTTTTGGAATCAATACTATAAGGGCTTACTGCATAGAAGCTGGAAGACATCCCACCTCCAACGAATAGCTAAATACTTTCAATAATCCTGGCAACAATATACCCTGAAATGTCTTATATGTTTCTACCATCCAAACCCGGGGCCTTATTATTAGCCATGTCTTTTAGAGCTTCCTCCAGTTCATCCATAGTAATAGGCGCTTCTAGTTGTTCTCTCTCCTCCGCTGATAACGTAGGTAAATCTGCCTCCCTAAGAAATAATAATAACTCCACCTCCGAGCCAGTAGTCTTAGAGATATAAAGAAAGGAGTAAAACCCCTTTAGTACCCCTAGGATATCCTTTGTACTTGTACAAGACCTTCCCCGAGGATCCATTAATTCCACAATACATGGAAAATCTGGAAAGTGTGGCGTGCATTTGTATTTAGCCCCTCTGAGACAGACGACAGAGGCCCCCTGAGACTGAGCTCTTGCATGGGGGTCCTCTTATAGTGTCATACCCATGGTTACACTCCGGTGAGCAGGGGCGGATTGGCCATAGATCCCACAGGGAAATCTCCCTGTGGGCCTATGCCCCAGGGGGCCACCCAAGCTCTCCTCTCTGTCGCTGACCGTATACATAATGAGCTATCAACAGTAATTAACGTTTTGAGAATCAAGTACTCAAAGCGATCGCACATGCCCTCCTGAATTCAGCTGCTGTGGTCTGCACCTCACCTCCTAAGCCCCCTGCTCCATAGACAACTGGAGGAGGAGGACAGAAGATGGCAGCTATTGGTGGCCACCACAGAGGGCCAGCTTTTGGGGCAGTATATTGTGCTACACTGTGTTATTTAGCTCTGATGGGACGGTATTTTGCACCATGGTATTGTTGACCCCTGCCTACTTGTTCTTCCCCACCTTCTCTTAATTTGGACCTGCGTACAAAATGGGGCCACTTTTAGTATTTTTTTCCAGGGCCACATTGAGTTCCCAGTCCACCCCTGCCGGTGAGATCACATCTGGTTGTTTTAGGTACGCTGCTATGACATCACATATTAGCTATACCTGGAGTTTGTCACACTACAAAAAATTGCCAAAAATCATGGTCCATAGGAAGTGCATTGGAGTGTCATTTATTCAGGGACATAAAAAATAGTTGTAGTGCCTTTTTTCAACCGGGCGCAATACAATATTTAGTTGCACAGCCGGTTTGGCAGTTGGGCAGGACAAGGGCAGAGAAGGGACCTGCCGGTGGCCGTGCCGCTGGCCCTGGCAAATTTACTAACATGCCTGGAAACAGGCATAAATGTTGGTGAAAAACTTCTTTTGCCAATAAAATAGGACATGTTTTATTTTGTTTCAGGAGCGGAATTGCGGATCCCGAAAAAACTGATGCGGATCCTGAAAATGCAGATTCGCATCCGTTCTAGCCCCATTGAAAGTGAACGGGTCCGCAAATTGCGGAACGAATGCGGACCCAAATTACGGACGTGTGAATGGACTCTTAGACGTATTTCAGGCGCAGACGGCGGCGCAATGTTTAGTTGCACCGCTATCTGCGACTTCGCCCTGCTCACACCAGGTCTAAAATTGCCGGCGTGGCCAGGGGCGTTGCTAGGGTCTCAAAAGATCCGGGGCCCAAACGCCAATGCATATTGACCAATTCTCTAAGTCCACCAACCGACCCCAACACCGCAAACACTAGCACTAAAGACATTTTACTGTGCTTGCTATACAGCTATACATCTCACATCCAGTGCCTCCCAGGTGACGTCTCTTCTCATGTAGATCTTCTCTGTCATCATCTTCTCCATTCGGTCAGGACAACTTCTCTCAGCCGCCTCGTCTCTGCAGAGTGTGACACACGGACATCTAAGGTTCTTCACTTTTCTGTACTCCCAAATACTATTCTGAAGACAAATGAGTGCCATACAGATAATCTTCCCCATAGTAATAGTGCTCCTCATAGTCCCACCAATAATAATTCCCTTCTAGAATGCCCTCATTAGTAATACTGCTCCCTACAGTGCCCCCAACAGTAATAGTGCTCCCCAAGAGTGCCTCCATTAGTAGTAGAGCCCTCCAGTATTAATAATGCCCTTAAAGTGCCCCCAATAGAAATAAGGCCCCCTATTGTGGTAATAAAGCTCTCTACAGAACCCTCAGTAGTAATAAGGCCCCCATAGTGCTGTTAGTAGAAATAAGGTGGATCTATAAGACACAGCTATAGAGCCCCCAGTAGTAATAAGAACGCCTAATGTCCCCTGTATTTAAAATGCCCCCACAGTTCCCCCATTTTTATATCGCCCCATACTGTTATAATGCTCACCCTGAAGTGCCCCAGTATTTATATCGCCCCCTACTGTTATAATGCCCCTATTGTGCCCCCAGTATTCATATCACCCCCTACTGTTATAATGCTCACCCTGACGTGCCCCAGTATTTATATCGCCCCCTACTGTTATAATGCTTACCCTGAAGCGCCCCAGTATTTATAATGCCCCCTGCAGTGCCTCCTGTAGTTATATTATAGTATATATACAGTCCTATGTAAATAACATTATTTACCTCCCTCCTTTATACAGTCCCATGTAAATACTATCACACCACCTCTCCAGCCCCCTCCAATATACAGTCCCATGTAAATAACATCCCTCTCTACCTACAGCCCCCTCCAAAATACAGTTTCATGTAAATAACATCACACCATCTCTCCTGCCCCCTCCAATATACAGTCCCCACGTAAATAGCATCACCCCCTTCCGAGCCGCCTTCAACATACAGTCCCATGTAAAGAACATCACCTCCTCCCCAGCCACCTTCAACATACAGCCCCATGTAAATAACATTACCCCTCAGCATTCAGTCCTGTGTAAATAATATCATTCCCTTCCACAGCCGCCTTCAACATATAGTCCCATGTTGTCAAGGTATATCTTTTATATAAAATATAAAAAGTTTCTTTTTGTTGTTGAAGTAAATTGTTAGTTTCAGTTGTTTCAGTTGAAGAGTGTAGATCCCGTCTAACCTTTTACATGCATACTTTATACCCCTTGTTATCTAAGAATTCCTCCCCTTCTAGATTAGGGATCTCCAATCCGACAAGATTGGTGTTTTCGTATGCATATACCAATGATGTCATTTTAACCCTTGGAATACTGGTGAAAATGACATACTATTACCCATCTACCTCTAGATGGCACTGTTGTACCACATAACAATTTCAACATTAATTCTAAATACCTAATAATATATTAACATGACCTTTTTAACCTATTCAGTATACATCAGTATTAAGGTTTCTTCCTGACATTTTAATTACCCCTAATCTAGACATGTTGGAGTCACCATCTCCTACTGTCTTTTAGGGACAATGGACAATGGTTCCTTTTACTTGACATCCGGGTTCATTAACTTGCCCGCATGGCTGGCTAATAATATTCAGCTCTCCTCATGAAACCCAATTAGTAGGACGACAACTTCAATACTTTCTAAACCTTAAAAAGTCTATATGGTCAGTGGGATACACACGGCATAAAATATATATTCTAAATAATATATATATATATATACACTCACCTAAAGAATTATTAGGAACACCATACTAATACGGTGCTGGACCCCCTTTTGCCTTCAGAACTGCCTTAATTCTACGTGGCATTGATCCAACAAGGTGCTGATAGCATTCTTTAGAAATGTTGGCCCATATTGATAGGATAGCATCTTGCAGTTGATGGAGATTTGAGGGATGCACATCCAGGGCACGAAGCTCCCGGTCCACCACATCCCAAAGATGCTCTATTGGGTTGAGATCTGGTGACTGTGGGGGCCATTTTAGTACAGTGAACTCATTGTCATGTTCAAGAAACCAATTTGAAATGATTCAAGCTTTGTGACATGGTGCATTATCCTGCTGGAAGTAGCCATCAGAGGATGGATACATGTTCTCATTCCGTTTACGCCAAATTCGGACTTTACCATTTGAATGTCTCAACAGAAATCGAGACTCATCAGACCAGGCAACATTTTTCCAGTCTTCAACAGTCCAATTTTGGTGAGCTCATGCAAATTGTAGCCTCTTTTTCCTATTTGTAGTGGAGATGAGTGGTACCCGGGGGGGTCTACTGCTGTTGTAGCCCATCCGCCTCAAGGTTGTGCGTGTTGTGGCTTCACAAATGCTTTGCTGCATACCTCAGTATTAACGAGTGGTTATTTCAGTCAACGTTGCTCTTCTATCAGCTTGAATCAGTCGGCCCATTCTCCTCTGACCTCTAGCATCCACAAGGCATTTTTGCCCACAGGACTGCCGCATACTGGATGTTTTTCCCTTTTCACACCATTCTTTGTAAACCCTAGAAATGGTTGTGCGTGAAAATCCCAGTAACTGAGCAGATTGTGAAATACTCAGACCGGCCCGTCTGGCACCAACAACCATGCCACGCTCAAAATTGCTTAAATCACCTTTCTTTCCCATTCTGACATTCAGTTTGGAGTTCAGGAGATTGTCTTGACCAGGACCACCCCCCTAAATGCATTGAAGCAACTGCCATGTGATTGGTTGACTAGATAATTGCATTAATGAGAAATAGAACAGGTGTTCCTAATAATTCTTTAGGTGAGTGTATATATATATATATATATATATATATATATATATATCGACACACTGTTATACATAGATGACATATTATATAAGTCATTGGTTAAGATATGTTGCAAATTTAAATATACCACACAGGAATATATAGAATATAATTATGAAGACATGAATGGGACATTCACACACCCAATGTCTCTATAAGGCCGACTTCCCTAATGACTTTGTAATGAAGTAAAATAATAGATTGCTTTTCAAATGGTTCTCTCTCACAGACACATGTCTGTAGGACCCATCATAGCAATAACAGATATACCGCATCTGCTCGAAATAATTTTAAGAGACAATACACTCTATGTCCCTACAAACATTTTACCCAAACTGAACTCAGCATAACCTCATCTTGGCCTATTTCAATCCTACAGAGATTTTTGACTTTGATTCAGTCTGTCTCTATACTTAAAGGCAATAAGCATTGACATTTAGGCCTCATACACACGACCGTTGTTTTATTCCGCGTCCGTTGTTCTGTTTTTTCGTGATTTTCTGCGGACCCATTGACTTTCAATGGGTCTGTTGAAAACTCGGCTAATGCACCGTTTGTCATCCGCGTCCGTGATCCGTGGTTCCAGTCCGTCAAAAAAATATAACCTGTCCTATTTTTTTCACGGAAAACGGTTCGCGGACCCATTCAAGTCAATGGGACCGTGAAAAAACGCGGAGGCACACAAGATTGTCATCCGCGTCCACGTCCGTTTTTTTCCTATCATTTGCATGGCAAACTTTTTTTTATTTTCCTTCATGTCTGGTGATCCTCCAAAAATAAAGGAAGACACACGGAAACAAAAACGGAAATGGATCATGGAACAACGGAACACCATTTTGCGGAACGGAACACAACGGTCGTGTGCATGAGGCCTTAAACTATGATATTTTCAGATAAGACTGTACACTTATGAAAATGTACGACAAATCCCCCTTCATTCCAAAATGTTCCATAAAGTGTGAATATATTTGTAATGTTCAAAAGGGCTTTTCATGTCTTCTTCATGGATCACGGTTCGTAGTCCTTGTCTATGGTGTTTTAACCATGGTGTTTGGTGAAACAAATGATGTACCTGCATTGAAAAGCCTCCGATAATACTGTATGGCCATACAGAAGAAAATTTCTACAGTAAAGGATTAACTATTCTTATCGTCAAAAGCTGCACCAAAGGAAATTGCGTAACAGAGTGGCAACTCCTGCGATCTTGGGAACTCCCGTGAAATTTAAACCAGCTTGCTGTATGGAGCGACTGAATAAGCCGGCAAATATTTAAAGCTCCATTGAAGCAATAGGGAGACAGCAGACGCTAGACGGTAAGCCAAATATCGATTTAAAGTTTTCTTCAATTCAAAGCTCATATCGACCTTAAAAGGATATGCTATAAGAGACTTTTCACATTATCAGGATTCCTGTGGACACTTTATGAACATATTGCGCTCCCAGTGAATACACCTACAACATTTTCAGTGACATTCAGTTTCCCAAATTGGGATAGAGCGCTAGAAGATAATACCCCCTCTTTCCCAAATAACCGCATATACTTGAAGTTTTTTGGCGTGATATATATTATTGAATTTATCGACACTATTGAGTCATATGAATATAGTGTCGATCATATCTACCACAATATATGTGACTGTAATGTTGTATATTATTGCTACATTGTTCTTATAAATTTTATTACTTGTATTTTATGGGGATTTAATAAATATTTTCTGCACATGTCAATCTGGTTGCCAAGTGTATGAGTGCTCGCTCATTATTCTATTACTACATTTGCCTTTTAAGAGAGGGTGGGGTGATTCCCTCCATATGAGCTTGCAGCACCATACCTTAACTACTTGCTAGTGAGCCACCACAACCTACCACTGTTTTAACCATAGTTTACCTAAAGTCTTTTTGAATAATCTTATCCAATGCACTGTTTTGGATGGTCAGCAAACTCAACCATTCCATAGATCCTGCAAAACAGGATATAAGTTCGATGAATGTTTGTTTTGATTCTCTATCTCCGCATGAATGTTTATTAAGTTACTTTTCAGTGAACTGATCTCCAGTTCCAATGTTTTAATTGAAATGGAATTGGCAACTGTTACACCTGTGGCAATGACAGCGCCTACTACGCTAAAGATTATAGCGGCAACGATGGCCTTTGACTCGTAGAAAACTGCTCTCTGGTCAAGGTCTTTCTCGCTTGCTCCAGGATCTGCGTAATCCGTTCTTGGGAATATCCGATGTGCGTCTGGTACCAGGTTTGGATCTCCGGTGACAGGATCTCAGACACGTTGAACGATGAAGACGCGTGGATCCAGGCTGATGTAAATCTTCTGGGACAAAATCCTCTTGTTCGTCAGAATGAACCCCGCGGTGTCCTGCAGCATGATTCCGGATGAAGGACCTGGCACAACAATCGGCTCGGTGTGGAACTCCTTATCCAAGATCAGGATGACATAGATGATGGCAATCATCTTAGTTGGCATCTTGCGCCTAAAATATCGTATGACAAATATGAGTACATACATCTTTCATTTTTATCCTGCAAGAAAAGAGGTTAATGCTATCATATATTTTTGATTGGCATAGGTTATTTTCTTGAACAGGGTAAGTTCCTTGTTTTAGAGGTCAGTTAAGAGATGTTTAGTTATAGAGGAAACACATGTGAGGATGGGTTAGTATACACGTTTGTTCATACAATACCAATCCTAATTTCCGTCTTTAGCTGGAACTGTAAAATCTCTTCACCTCTCCTTCTCAGACTCCTTCTATCTCTCGAAGTCGTGAGCTAGGATGACAAACACGTAATTGATTAATGTGCACCCATTTTTCCACAAATTCATCTCCCTTAGGGATTTTTATCTTGTATACCACTGGTGACAACTTGTCAATAATGACATAAGGTCCTTTCCATGAAGGTAAGAATTTTCTCTCCTTCACTTGATCCCGAGCGAAGTTATAGAGGTAAACCTGATCGGAAATTTGGTATTCCTTCTGAGTAGTTTTCAGATCGTAGTATGTTTTAGCACTCACTGCGGCTTTCTCTATATTCTTCTGGGCAAACGCAAAAGCACGCTGAAGGTGCTTGCGTAAATTTTCCACATATTGATGCGATGTTGTAGCATTTATCAAATTATGATCTGTTGTACGGTATAATAAATGTTGGGGTAACACCATCTTCCTTCCTGTGATCATCTCGAAGGGAGAAAGTTTGGTTGCTGCGCTTGGGGTGGCCCTGATGGCCATGAGAACCAAAGGCAACTTAACATCCCAGTCTTTACCGGATTCATTGACAATTTTTTTTTGAATGTTCACAATGGATTGGTTGTAACGCACCACTCCACCACTAGAGGCTGGCCGATAAGCTATGTGTAGCTTCCTCTTTACCCCCAGTATTTCCCACATCTTTGTCATCACTTCACTAGTAACATGACATCGGACTCGATGCGTTGGGGAAGACCAAACCTAGAGAATATGTGGTTAATAAGCAGAGATGCACATACAGTCATGGCCAAAAGTTTTGAGAATTACATAAATATTGGAAATTGGAAAACTTGCTGCTTAAGTTTTTATAATAGCAAATTGCATATACTCCAGAATGTTATAAAGAGTGATCAGATGAATTGCATAGTCCTTCTTTGTCATGAAAATTAACTTAATCCCCAAAAAAACTTTTGCTGTCATTAAAGGACCTGCTGAGATCATTTCAGTAATCGTCTTGTTAACTCAGGTGAGAATGTTGATGAGCACAAGGCTGGAGATCATTATGTCAGGCTGATTGGGTTAAAATGGCAGACTTGACCTGTTAAAAGGAGAGTGATGCTTGAAATCACTGTTCTTCCATTGTTAACCATGATGACCTGCAAAGAAACGCGTGCAGCCATCATTGCGTTGCATAAAAATGGCTTCACAGGCAAGGATATTGTGGCTACTAAGATTGCACCTCAATCAACAATTTATAGGATCATCAAGAACTTCAAGGAAAGAGGTTTAATTCTTGTTAAGAAGGCTTCAGGGCGTCCAAGAAAGTCCAGCAAGCGCCAGGATCGTCTCCTAAAGAGGATTCAGCTGCGGTATCGGAGTGCCACCAGTGCAGAGCTTGCTCAGGAATGGCAGCAGGCAGGTGTGAGCGCATCTGCACGCACAGTGAGGCAAAGACTTTTGGAAGATGGCCTGGGGTCAAGAAGGCCAGCAAAGAAGCCACTTCTCTCCAAAAAAAACATCAGGGACAGATTGATCTTCTGCAGAAAATATGGTGAATGGACTGCTGAGGACTGGGGCAAAGTCATATTCTCCGATGAAGCCTCTTTCCGATTGTTTGGGGCATCTGGAAAAAGGCTTGTCCGGAGAAGAAAAGGTGAGCGCTACCATCAGTCTTGTGTCATGCCAACAGTAAAGCATCCTGAGACCATTCATGTGTGGGGTTGCTTCTCATCCAAGGGAGTGGGCTCACTCACAATTTTGCCCAAAAACACAGCCATGAATAAAGAATGGTACCAAAACAGCCTCCAACAGCAACTTCTTCCAACGATCCAACAACTGTTTGGTGAAGAACAATGCATTTTCCAGTACGATGGAGCACCGTGCCATAAGGCAAAAGTGATAACTAAGTGGCTCGGGGACCAAAACGTTGACATTTTGGGTCCATTGCCTGGAAACTCCCCAGATCTTAATCCCATTGAGAACTTGTGATCAATCCTCAAGAGGTGGGTGGACAAACAAAAACCCACTAATTCTGACAAACTCCAAGAAGTGATTATGAAAGAATGGGTTGCTATCAGTCAGGAATTGGCCCAGAATTTGATTGAGAGCATGCCCAGTCGAATTGCAGAGGTCCTGAAAAAGAAGGGCCAACACTGCAAATACTGACTCTTTGCATAAATGTCATGTAATTGTCAATAAAAGCCTTTGAAACGTATGAAGTGCGTGTAATTATATTTCACTACATCACAGAAACAACTGAAACAAAGATCTAAAAGCAGTTTAGCAGCAAACTTTGTGAAAACTAATATTTGTGTCATTCTCAAAACTTTTGGCCACGACTGTACGCTTGAACTGCATGTTTTGCACGGCAAACATTCCACCCATTTTGTGAACAAACAAGTTACGGTTAACATGTATCTGTTGCCTTTTGATGACGTGGTTACTGGTCCAATTAAATCAATTTGGATGTCTGACCATGGCATGGACATCCCCCTTTTCATCAGCGGTGCCCGATGAGTGGGTCCTTGTGGTTGGAATTGAGGGCATATTAGACATCCTTGACAATATGTTCGAACGTCTTGCAACATATGTGGCCAGTAAGCATAGTCCCATAGTAACTCGTATGTTAGTTTCTCACCTCGATGTCCAGCTGTTGGGGCATCATGGGCATGTTGTAGCATTAACCCTCGATACATTGCGGGTACTACCCATTGCGTGATACCGTTCTTTGAGGTCCTTATCAGCAATCCATCCTGTAATGAGAATTGGGACTTACCCTCAGTCATAGTCTTCTGTATTTATGGGACAATTATGTGGATCTTCAATGTGGTTATAAAAGATACCAATAACTGGATCCCCCTTTTGGCTTGCAATGAGATCCTCACTAGGGGAATCTTGGCTCCATTGCAACACATTAGCTTCAGTTCCCTTCTGGGCCTGACTCCTTGTCGTTGCGTCCAGTTGGATAGTTCCCATGAGGTCATCAACGTCAAAGACTTCTCCGTCAATGGCTGCTTGCTTGGCGAGGGAATCTGCTAGATCATTCCCTTCTTTATCCATACCTGGATACTTTGAATGACCCTTTACCTTTTTCCAGTAAATTGTAAGATTGTTGGTAATAACCATCTCGTCAATCTTACAAAACATCTTACCATGCTTGACAGGCTTGTTGTTGCTTCTCATCATGCGAGATCTTTTCCATCCGGGGAAATACTCCACAAAGCTATTTCGAATATAATCAGAATCTGTTATTATGACAAACTCTTTAACCCCTTAAGGACATAGGACGTACCGGTACGCCCTATTTCCCGAGTCCTTAAGGACACAGGACGTACCGGTACGTCCTGACTTAAAATCGGGATTCCGGCGCCGCGGGGGTTAATCGGAACGGGATGCCGGCAGAAATCATTCAGCCGGCATCCCGTAACAATGCAGGGGGGGGGGGCATTTGAGCCCCCCGTACGCGAACACCCGCACATATAATAAAGGTTTCCACACACGCACACATACACGCACACACACCCATGGCCCGCCGGATGTTCTCGGCCGAGGAGGCATACGCCCAGATTGCCTCCGACTCTGAGAGCCCCAGTGAGGATGACCCCACGTTCCTTTTATCATCCGCATCCTCCTCATCATCATCGGATGACGATGAGCCACCAAGGCGGCGGAGACGCCGCCAGGCGGAGCCAGGGGCCCCACATGCTAGGGATCCTGTGGCCCACCCTAGTATGAGCCGCCCTGGGGTTCGTACTAGTTTCCCGGCCCACCAAATAAGTCCACCGGAGCCCCCTGCCGATGAACTTAGTTGGTGTCCCCCAGTGGACTTTGAGCCTGAGATTCCGGATTTTGCTGGCAATCCTGGAATCCAGATTCCCACAGTGGGGTTTACTGAAATTTACTATTTTAGTTTTTTTTTCAGTAACCCACTGGTGAATCTGAGGGTGGAGCAGACGAATCTGTACGCCCAACAGTTCGTCGCTCAAAACCCAGGCTCATTTTTGGCTAGACCCGGTGGCTGGACGCCGGTCAGTGCAGCCGTGATGAGGACATTTTGGGGCCTCGTGCTGCATATAAGTCTAGTCCAAAAACCCAGTGTCAGGCAATACTGGAGTGGGGACGTCCTATACCAGACCCCACTGTACAGTATGGTCATAACATGCTCCCGGTTTGAGGCCATCCGGAGATGTCTGCATTATTCCGATAATGCAGCATGTCCACCCCGAGGTGATCCTGCCTATGACCGGCTGTATAAGATACGGCCGGTCATCGATCACTTTGGGGCCAAATTCATGGAGGCCTACATACCTGGAAGGGAGGTCGCGGTTGATGAGTCTCTCGTTGCGTTCAAGGGGAGACTCAGTTTCCGCCAATATATTCCCACAAAGCGGGCGAGGTATGGCGTGAAGCTATACAAAATTTGTGAGAGTACCTCAGGGTACACTTACAAATTTCGTGTGTACGAGGGGCGAGATTCCCGTATTCAACCCCCAGAATGTCCCCCCACTCTGGGTGTTAGCGGGAAACTCGTGTGGGACCTTATGTACCCACTGCAGGATAACGGTTACCACTTGTACGTGGATAACTTTTATACCAGTATCCCCTTGTTCAGGTCCCTTGCCGCCAGATCCACGTTCGCTTGTGGGACAGTGCGGAAAAATCTACGCGGCCTCCCTGCCTACCCCCTCCAGGAACCTATCCCCAGGGGTGAGTCCCGTGCCCTTACCAGTGGAAACCTGTTGCTGGTCAGGTATAAGGACAAGAGGGATGTCATTATGCTGTCCACAATCCACAGTAACAGCACCACCTCAGTCCCTGTGCGAGGTACCGCGGCAACGGTCCTCAGCCCGATTGTATCGTCGACTACAATCGGTATATGGGAGGAGTTGATCTCTCTGATCAAGTCCTCAAGCCATATAACGCCATGCGCAAAACCCGGGCATGGTACAAAAAAGTTGCGGTCTACTTGGTGCAGGTTGCCATGTACAACTCTTTTGTACTATCCCGAAGCGCTGGCAGCACAGGGACATTCCTCCAATTCTATGAGGCAGTCCTCAAGGACCTGATCTTTTTGGACCGGGAAAGAGCAGGCCGGAGTACCTCGGGAACTGGAGGCGCCCAGATCGTCCCTGGCCAACACTTTCCAGGTGTGGTCCCCCATACTGGAAAGAAGGGACGAACCCAAAAAAAGTGCAGAGTGTGTCACAAGAGGGGGATACGGAAGGACACTACCACTCAGTGTGACACGTGCCCCCGATCATCCGGGCCTCTGCGTTATCGATTGCTTCAGGGAGTACCACACTTCCATGGAGTACAAAATTTTTATAATCCCCAACAGTCCACTAGAGAACATAAAAAACTATGTCTCTCAGACTTTGGAGACACAGAAAAATTTTTCTTTCCCCAAAAAATATTAGTTTTAGTGCAGGCATCCTCAAACTGTGGCCCTCCAAATGTTGTAAAACTATAACTCCCAGCATGCCCAGACAACCTACAGCCATCAGCAGGGCATGGTGGGAATTGTAGTTTTACAACATCTGGAGGGCCGCAGTTTTAGGATGCCTGCTTAGTGTCTCCAAAGTCTGAGAGCCATACATATTGGGCATCGTCGCGTGCGTAAAAGTCGTCGCTATAAAAATAACTTTTGACCAAACGCCTCGGATGAACGGTGTTAAAAATATAAAATAAAAACGGTGCCAAAACACCCATTTTCGGGCAAAATTTCAATTTGAATCCATTTTGCCGGTAATAAAGCAAGGGTTAACAGCCAAACAAAACTAAATATTTATTGCCCCGATTCTGTAGTTTGCAGAAACACCCCATATGTGGTCGTAAATGGCTATATAGCCGCACGGCAGGGCATAGAACGAAGGGAACTCCATATGGTTTCTGGAAGGCAGATTTTGATGGACAGTTTTTTTTTTACACCATGTCCCATTAGAAGCCCCCCCGATGTAGCCTAGACTAGAAACTCCAAAAAAGTGACCCCATCTAAGAAACTACACCCCTCAAGGTATTCAAAAGTTACTTTACAAACTATATTAACCCTTTAAGTGTTCCACAAAGCTAAATAGCGAATGTAGAAACAATTTTAGAATTTAATTTTTTTGTTACATTGCCTCAAAAAGAGTAATATAGAGCAACCAAAAATCAAACTTACCCCTAAAATAGTCCCAAAACAACAACCACCTTATCCCGTAGTTTCCTAGATGGGGTCACTTTTATGGAGTTTCTACTCTAGGGGTGCATCAGGGGGCTTGAAAGGGTACATGGTGTAAATAAACCAGTCCAGCAAAATCTGCCTTCCAAAAACCATATGACGTTCCCCTTCTTCTATGTCCTGCCGTTTAGCCAAATAGTAGTTTACGACCACATATGGGGTGTTTCTGCAAACTACAGAATCAGGGCAACCCATTTTGAGTTTTGTTTGGCTGTTAACCCATTTTTTCCAGTAATAAAGTAAGGGTTAAAATGGAAAATTTTCCAAAAAATTTAAATTTCAAAATTGTTTCTCCATCTGCCATTAACTCTTATGGAACACCTAAAGGGTTAACAAAGTTTGTAAACCCAGTTTTGAATACCTTGAAGGGTTTACTTTCTTAGATGGAGTCACTTTTTTGAAATTTCTATTCTAGGAGTGCAACAGGGGGCTTAAAATGGGACATGGTATAAACAAAACCAGTCCTGCAAAATCTGCCTTCCAAAACCCATATGGCGTTCCCCTCCTTCTATGTGCTCCCGTTCGGCCAAACAGTAGTTTACGACCACATATGGGGTGTTTCTGCAAACTACAGAATCAGGGCAACCCATTTTGAGTGTTGTTTGGCAGTTAACCCTTGTTTTACTCCTGGAAAAATTGATTATATTGGAAAATTTTCCAAAAAATAGAAATTTCGAAATTGTTTCTCCATCTGCCATTAACTCTTGTGGAACACCTAAAGGGTTAACAAAGTTTGTAAACCCAGTTTTGAATACCTTGAGGGGTGTACTTTCTTAAATGGAGTCACTTTTTTGAAATTTCTATTCTAGGGGTACAACAGGGGGCTTCAAATTGGACATGGTATAAACAAAACCAGTCCTGCAAAATCTGCCTTCCAAAACCCATATGATGTTCCCCTCCTTCTATGTGCTCCCGTTCGGCCAAACAGTAGTTTACGACCACATATGGGGTGTTTCTGCAAACTACAGAATCAGGGCAACCCATTTTGAGTGTTGTTTGGCAGTTAACCCTTGTTTTACTCCTGGAAAAAATTGATTATATTGGAAAATTTTCCAAAAAATAGAAATTTCGAAATTGTTTCTCAATCTGCCATTAACTCTTGTGGAAGACCTAAAGGGTTAATAAAGTTTTAAAAAAACTGTTTTGAATACCTTGAGGGGTGTAGTTTCTAGAATGGAGGTTTCTATTATCTAAGCCTCACAATATGACTTCAAACCTGAACTGGTCCATAAAAAGTGGGATTTTGAAGATTTCTGAAAAATTTCAAAATTTGCTTCTAAACTTCTAAGCCTTGTAACATCCCCAAAAAATAAAATATCATTCCCAAAATGCTGCAAACATGAAGTAGACATATGGGGAATGTAAAGTCATCACAATTTTTGGGGGTATTACTATGTATTACAGAAGTAGAGAAACTGAAACTTTGAAATTTGCTAATTTTTCAAATTTTTGGGTAAAAATTGAATTTTTTTATTAAAATTTTTTTACTTTTTTGACCCAATTTTAGCAGTGTCATGAAGTACAATATGTGACGAAAAAACAATCTCAGAATGGCCTGGTTAAGTCAAAGCGTTTTAAAGTTATCAGCACTGTGACACTGGTCAGATTTGCAAAAAAATGACCTGGTCCTTAAGGTGAAATAGGGCTGTGTCCTTAAGGGGTTAATATCATATTCGAAAGCCATTTGTACAGCTTTATACACAGCAGTAAGTTCTGTGACCTGGCTACTTTTGGAACCGATTTTGTATCCGACGGATATCTCTGGGAACATATTATTCCACACGATTCCGACACCTGCAACTAGTGTGCGTTCAGATCCTACATCGGTATGGAAGGAACATATACACATGGTCTACATATACACATGGTAATGATTTGCAGTACTCCTCTTCATAAGATTTATATGGGGATGATGATTGTTCCTCTAGGAAATCATTCCCCTGTGACTCACCTTTATGTTCCGCATTGGTACAATCATGGAGTTCAGCTAATCCTTGAGCAACTAGGTTCTTATTATTTTGTTTATAATGTAAGTCAAGACGGATTCGTTCTGACAGACTTTTTTTTTATGAATAATGTTATTAACGGATACAAGCATTATTTGTGCAGATCCGTCTGTGCAGCTACAAGATGGATCCGCACTAAACGTGAGTGTGAAAGTAGTCTAATTTTGCTTCTTTGATCTCCAACGGCCATCCCATTAAGGACATCCTCCAGGCGGTTATCCTGCTATTTGACAGGTTTCCATCCTTGATCCGATCACTCTGCAAGTATTGCAGCGGTTGGTGTGCAGTCTCCACAATGATCCTTTCACCTTGGATAAAACTCCTGAAATATTGTAAAGCCCATACTGTTGACAGTAATGCTTTTTCACAATTATTGAATGGTACCTCAACCGGTGATAAGGATTTGCTGACATAGGCAATGATTTTGTTCAACTTTTCCTATTTTTGGAAAAGGACTGCACTCATGCTTTTGTCAGTGAAACCTGTTTCCACGAAGAAAGGTTTTCCCCCTTCTGGATAGGCAAGGCATGGAGCCTGGATAAGTTTGGCCTTGAGTTCATTCACAGCTTGCTCATGACGCTCACTCCATTCCCATTTTACTCCTTTCTCAGTAACTGCAAAAGAGGCTTTGTAATTTCGGCATAATTATCTATAAACTTACGTGAATAGTTCATCATGCCCAAGAATGATCTTAACTCCTTGAGATTTGTAGGTGACTTGGTATTGATCACTGCTTCCACCTTCTTCTTCTGTGGGTTGATTCCATCAGCAGTGATTTCGTGACCTAGGAAATTAACCTTGGCACGACACCATTGAGTCTTCTGAAAAGAAAGTTTCACACCAGCTTTTCTCAGTTGGGTTAGTACATGCCTCAGTTCTACAATGTGTTCCTCAAAAGTTGTGCTTTTGATTAGAATGTCATCCACATAGGATAAGGTACCTCATTCAGTGGCATCAGGGATTGCCTTATGCATGAACACAGCAAATTCATGGCCCGCATTTATGTACCCGAAGGGCAGTCGGATCCATGCATATTGTTGCTTTCCAAATGTGAACGCCAGTTTGTACTGATCCCTCTCGTCAACTTTAATCGTCCAATATCCCTGTGCACAGTCAAGGGCAGTGAAAATGTTTGATCCTTGAATTTGTGCCAAACGTTGGTCAATATATGGCATGGGCCATCCGGACATGTAAACACATTTGTTTAATTGTCTTAGGTCCGAGCAGAGACGAAATTGACCATTGGGTTTGAGGACTCCAAGTATAGAATGGTTGAACGAGCTATGTATTGGACGGATAATGCCCCTCCTCTCCAGGTTCTTAACGATTTCCGATAGTGACTCGTAAGCCGCCAGTGGAAGTCGGTATTGTTTGACAAAGACAGGGGGTGCATCGGGATCTGTCTGGATTCTTGCAACATGTATGTCTGTTTCTCCAGTCATAAGAATCCTTGGCGAACATGTCCTGGAACTCTGTGAAGAGTTCTTTTAGCTGTTGACGCTCTGACTCATCGGAGCATGCATCAGCTATAGAGACTTGTTCTTCCACCCGCTCCTGAAATTCTGAAAAGATTTGAGGTTGACTTAACTCGTAAGCTTCTTCAAGCTCACTGGTTAAGTCATTCTGGGTGTAGCATACCTTATCCTTTCCTTGTTGGCAGGATTCGTACTCCTTTTCATCGATCTCATGGTTGAAAACCAATGATGACTCTTCGATGTGGCATGTACCTTCTTCGGAGCTGAAAGTGTAAACAGAGTGTATATTAAATAACCCCTCAGGGGTTGAGGAAAAACTTTTTTCTACTACCTGTTCTTCCGTCAGGTATTCATCAGGTATAAGTCCAATAACATCATTTTGGAATCCAAAAGTGTAGTATTCTGAATATATAGCTAAACCAATTACGGTGTCCTTTTGTAGGGATATGCTATGGGGAGCCATGTTATGGACTACCGTATGTAATGGAACCTGATGGATATTTATCATAGGGGTGGGTTTTACCTTTAGGCCAAGTTGTTGCATCCGGTTGGATAAACAGTTCAAAGCATTTGCGTTCTTCAAGTTTTCTCCCTTCTTCACTTGAATGGGAAGAAGAAAGGGTTTGCATCCTTCAGGGATTTCAACCTCTTCAGCAACCTCAATACTTACGGCATAGGGCATCTGTTGTCCCCCTCTCAAGGCCTGCTCTACATCCAGGAGTCCCTCTGGGTTTCCTGGTAATCTGGACCATAAGGTCTTATTCACCAGATCAATCTGTACGGCAAATCGGTGTAGAAGGTCGTTACCTATATACATTTGGTACCGTGGTTCATTTATCACAATGAAAACGTGTTCCGTGGTCTTACTTCCTAGGGAGATAGACAAAAGACATCTTGCAACCACATTATGACTCTGGTAATCTCCATCCAGATCATGAACCCATTGTTCCTGTGGAGAAAAACTTTTAATCATTTTAGGATTGGTGACTTGTTTTAAGAGTCCGAGGCTTATGTAGCTGGCTTCGGATTTCAGATCCAATTTGGCATATTTCACCCGGGCTATATTGTTCACCTGTATGGGAATCAATAAATTGTCATTGACCCTTTCAATCCGTACCATGGATTGAGTATGTTTGGTCAGGTCCGCGACTTTGTGATTTCCTCCCTCAAGAGAAATAGTCAATACATCATCATCCAAGGTTACCTTTTCGATTCTGTCCCTTTGGATGGTAATGATATGAGCGGCACCGTTGACAACTTCCTCAGGCTTACCATTTTTCAGGATCGTGACATCCGGTGTTTGATTGTTCCTGAAATAAACTTCAATCGAGTTAGGCCTCTCTTCAATCACGTGACAACTGCGTTGTGTTTGTGCATTGCAAGAGAATTCATAGGCAATGGGTGCCTTCACCTGAGTCCAGACTGCTTCATTAATGAAGTCTATTATGGTACTCAACCTTTCATAAGGTCAATTCCTATGATCAGCCGATCATATGGAAGATCCACAATCAATGTGGGGTGTCTAATGGTCTTTTTGCCAATTCTAAATGTCAACCATGATGTACCTTTTACCTGTAAAGCGTCTCCACCTACACTTATCAGAGAGCCATCAAATGATCTAATCTCGGCTTCTTTGTTGTCAAATCCAGAACCTGTTGGAAATAACTATAAGATAAGATGGTGGCTTGTGATCCGGTGTCGAGTAAACTTTTGATTGGTCCGATAAGTTCATTTTGGAGATATGAATCCACAAAATATCGGCCATCAACCTGGAATAAATCACACAAGAAATTAGAATGTTTGCTCATATGATCCCTCTGGAGGGTTTGACCTCTCTGCAGCGTCGTGACCTCTGCATTCCTGTGTCCTCACAGGAGAAGTTGGAGGAGCAGCGTCAGCCCCCACCCTTGGGGGAAAACTGGATTACATCACAGTTTACAGCTGATTCATGACTAGAGGCTGGAACGATGGGATCACACACTGGAACAGACGCATGGTCGCAGGGGATTGACATGATTAGATTGCAAGACAAATAACATATTAGATACCTCCTCCCTGGCCCCAATCTCAGGGTCAGGAGTACTGCAAGGAGAAATGGTATTAGTAATCACATCAGATTCTTTCACATCTATCTTAATAGCCTTGCAGTGGCCTGGGTTCTGACCCGGCCCAATCTGCTTTATGATGTTGAGCTGGGACCTGAAGTTGCCCCTAAAAAAGGTTCAGGCTGTTTTCCTGGGGATACCTGGGATAACTTTCTCACATGTAACTCAACTGGGCCACTTGTTCTGCCAGCTGATCAAACCTGTTTGGTTTGCGCATATTTTGGTTTTGTGGGGGCGCCCTGATTATTGGTGGGTGACCTACTCCTAGGTGAATTTGAGGGTTCCTGCCTATCTTCCCTCTGTTGTCTGGGCCTGTTATTCCAGCGCCTATAACCCTGAGAATCCCTATTGTAATAGGACCTATATCCCTGGGGACCCTTATTGTAATATGGACGGTAGTTTAGACCTCCCAGCACCAGAATTATCCCCCTCTGGCCCGTTGGGATTTTGGGGCTTTGCTTGGGTCCTACCTGTTGTTGCTGGGTTTGTTGGACAGGTCCTGTAGACTGAGGGTACTTAGGTGGCTGTGTTTCAAATCCCAAGCTAGGGTTTACCTTAGCTTCAGCTATGTTTTGCTCTGGGGATTTTTTAAATCTTCTCTCACCTGTTTCATGGCATTCACTGATATTATACAGTGTGGTGGCAGCCGTCACAACCTATCCAAGGGAACTTCATTATCCAGATCTCTGGCTAGGCTAAGTTTGATCTGGGTTGGCATAGAACTATAGAACAACCTGCTAAACTCTTCAGATTCCTCCCAGTTTGGGACCTATATGCTAACCCATAGGCAATTTTAATACAGAAAGCAATTCACGGGGACTTGATTGGGCCTACATGTAAGTTTATATATGTCCCATTTTGCCAGCAGGAATGGTTCGGTAAGGTCCGAATTCCAGTTTAACTTCATGACAAAAACACTTGGCCAATCTTGAATTCCTCTCTCCTAACTGAGGTAAAGTAATGACGATACTTATCATCCAAATGCCCCATGGAAGGAATCTGATCCTGTCAGCATCAGAGTATAATTTAAAAGAATCCATAGTGGATTCAACAGTTCTAAGTGATTCGCTATCTGAGAAGAACCTTTCTTAGAGAACTTGGACACAGTGGGCATTTTAAAAACTTAATTATGCCTCGATGAACTTTGATCCTTTCTGAATTTTGGTAATTTTCTTCCTAGAGACCACCTCAGCATATGATGGTCGCCTGGGACCCTGATCCTCTTTGTGGGCAAACTCCTGCCTGCGTGGCAGGGAGTAAGATACACGCTTTCCCACATCACTATCAGACTCACATGCGCTTTCCCCACTCTCAAGAGACACATATTGCACAGGTGATTTAACCCTAACCCTAACATGTCTATCCAGGGGAATATGAGGAGAGACACTTCTAAAGGCTTCCATGTTACCCGCACCTAGTAAGGCGGTTACAGTTTGGAACGCCCGACTCAATTGGGTTAATGCCTCCTGTGTAATCATGCCAACACTTTCAGGTTGCTGAGTGTCTTGGATATGGGTCTGCTTTAAGAGCAGTGATGACATGTCTGGATATTGGGGAGTTAAGAAATGGAGGGTCAGGAGATTCCCACAGTGTTAGAAGGATCCCTTTCAGCATTGACTATATTATTGGCTGATCCATCTGTCTGTTTAATTTTGGAATACTGGAGAAATAATATCCTCTAAATTGCTTTTTGCCTTTTGGTATGCATCATGGCTGTGATCAAGGTTGTATTTTAAGTCCTTGATCGTGGCCTCAGTGGCTTTGAGATCTGCTTCTAGCTGGGCTATATAGTGCTCCATTCTGTTCACAGACTCTTTTCTCTTTTGTGAAAGATTATTGACCGCCAATAATGCATACAAAACAGGTGGCAATGTGACATAAAAGGTGTTGATCTCTCTTGGTATTATCTTGTGTCAACTCTATTATGTCAGGTATCTATCAACCATGCCACCTAACATCCAAATATCCCCACGTTCTTCATAGGCTCTTTTTCTGCAGCTCATTAGTCCATTCAGTCCATCTCCTTATCAATGAATATGAATATATATATTCGATAGTTTTATGGACTATCTGTTCCGGGTATGATGGATTATCTGCTATAGCCTGGCTATTACCTGGGTTGCTGCCTGTTCACTCATGATTCTGATCAAATAATCAATACAGCTAACAATAACAATCTGGCAAGCTAAGAAGAGTGTAATTTTCACTATTTGCATAAATAATTTATAGAAATATCTCAAGATCTCAGCAATATCTCAAGATTTCAGCACCCGGCACGGGACCCGCGCGCGTTTGAAAGAGGAAACCTGAAGACAGAACCGTCACCACTACATCTGAATACAAAGCAACCAGGAAGCTCTGTAAGGAATCTTTAACCAGCCAGCGGCAGTAAGCAAGTCAATAGTATACTAGGCAAGCTAATAGTATACATACCCTGTTCTAGATACAAAACCTGTAGATGTACACTGGATAGCCAGCGCGGTTTATTATATTGTTTTTTGTGCCTCCATAAATGTCAAGGTATATCTTTTATATAAAATATAAATATTTTATATAAAAAAATAAAATGTCAATAAAATATGGAAATCAGTCAGGAAATCCACTAGGCGGACATAAAACGCCTTTTCTTTTATCTTGAGACTCTAAATTTAATTTATGCAATTAATGAAAACAAAGGGGCAATCAATTATGCAATATATATATAATAATTTATTTATAAATGAGTAAAAATCCAATATAAAACAGACATAAGATCAATGGATAGACAAATCGACGCAGTACCAACAAAACACCACTAGATGGTGGGGTAACCCACTATTGCTTCTTCACCAGCATAAAATTATCCGAAGATTAATGAAATATATATTATACACAATTGAATATAAAAAGGATAAACACGGATTAATACTGGAAGCATAACTGATCCACTGTCTCCTTATGTCCAATCAAAAATATATATATATATGATATTAATATGATATTATATCCCACTCGGCAATCATACTATGGAAATATAATTTCCCAAAGGTTTTTCCTCTACTCAGATAATGTCTAATCTCCCATTAGCAATATGCATCTTTGCTAACGAGGATAACTGCATTAGGGAGGTGTTTAACACTATATGTTTCCCCTCAGTATGGGGACTTCTTGACTATAGTGCCGAGAGGAATATCTTATTATTACCACAATCAGTAAATACAGATATACATTACCGGGTCAAGGATGAACAGGGTTTCGGTCCTGGAACTCTGTGAAGAGTTCTTTTTAGCTGTTCGACGCTCTGACTCATCGGGAGCATGCATCAGCTATAGAGACTTGTTCTTCCCCACCCGCTCCTGAATTCATGAAAAGATTTGAGGCTGACTTAACTCGTAAGCTTTCTTCAAGCTCACTGGTTAAGTCTTTTCTGGGTGTAGCATACCCTTATCCTTTCCTTGTTGGCAGGATTCGTACTCCCTTTTCATCGATCTCATGGTTGAAAAACCAATGATGACTCTTTCGAAGTGGCATGTACCTTCTTCGGAGCCTGAAAGTGTAAACAGAGTGTATATTAAATAACCCCTCAGGGGTTGAGGAAGGAAAACTTTTTTCTACTACCTGTTCTTCCGTCTCAGGGTAGCTTCATCAGGTATAAGGTCCAATAAACATCATTTAGGAATACCAAAAGTGTAGTAGTATATGAAACTATAGCTAACCAATTTACGGTGTCCTTTTGTAGGGAGATGCTATGGGGAGCCATGTTATGGGACTACCGTATGTAAGTGGCAACCTGATAGGATCTGTTTCTCATAGGAGTGGGTTTTCCTTTTAGGCCCAAGTTGTTGCATCCGGTTGGATAAACAGTTCAACCGCATTTGCGTTCTTCAAGTTTTCTCCCCTTCTTCACTTGAATGGGAAGAAGAAAGGGTTTGCACTCCTTCAGGGATTTCAACCTCTTCAGCAACCCTCAATACTTACGGCATAGGGCATCTGTTGTCCCCCTCTCAAGGCCTGCTCTACATCCAGGAGTCCCTCTGGGTTTCCTGGTATCTGGACCATAAGGTCTATTCACCAGATCAATCTGTACGGCAAATCGGTGTAGAAGGGTCGTTACCTATATACATTTGGTTTACCGTGGTTCATTTATCACAATGAAAAACGTGTTCCGTGGTCTTACTTCCTAGGGAGATAGACAAAAGACATCTTGCAACCACATTATGACTCTGGTAATCTCCATCCAGATCATGAACCCATTGTTCCTGTGGAGAAAAACTTTTAATCATTTTAGGATTGGTGACTTGTTTTAAGAGTCCGAGGCTTATGTAGCTGGCTTCGGATTTCAGATCCAATTTGGCATATTTCACCCGGGCTATATTGTTCACCTGTATGGGAATCAATAAATTGTCATTGACCCTTTCAATCCGTACCATGGATTGAGTATGTTTGGTCAGGTCCGCGACTTTGTGATTTCCTCCCTCAAGAGAAATAGTCAATACATCATCATCCAAGGTTACCTTTTCGATTCTGTCCCTTTGGATGGTAATGATATGAGCGGCACCGTTGACAACTTCCTCAGGCTTACCATTTTTCCGGATCGTGACATCCGGTGTTTGATTGTTCCTGAAATAAACTTCAATCGAGTTAGGCCTCTCTTCAATCACGTGACAACTGCGTTGTGTTTGTGCATTGCAAGAGAATTCATAGGCAATGGGTGCCTTCACCTGAGTCCAGACTGCTTCATTAATGAAGTCTATTATGGTACTCAACCTTTTCATAAGGTCAATTCCTATGATCAGCCGATCATATGGAAGATCCACAATCAATGTGGGGTGTCTAATGGTCTTTTTGCCAATTCTAAATGTCAACCATGATGTACCTTTTACCTGTAAAGCGTCTCCACCTACACTTATCAGAGAGCCATCAAATGATCTTAATCTCGGCTTCTTT
This sequence comes from Bufo bufo, assembly GCF_905171765.1. NCBI lineage: Eukaryota > Metazoa > Chordata > Amphibia > Anura > Bufonidae > Bufo > Bufo bufo. The sequence goes on from NC_053389.1 coordinate 188,969,453, forward strand.
GTTGTCAAATCCAGAACCTGTTGGAAATAACTATAAGATAAGATGGTGGCTTGTGATCCGGTGTCGAGTAAACTTTTGATTGGTCCGATAAGTTCATTTTGGAGATATGAATCCACAAAATATCGGCCATCAACCTGGAATAAATCACACAAGAAATTAGAATGTTTGCTCATATGATCCCTCTGGAGGGTTTGACCTCTCTGCAGCGTCGTGACCTCTGCATTCCTGTGTCTCACAGGAGAAGTTGGAGGAGCAGCGTCAGCCCCCACCCTTGGGGAAAACTGGATTACATCACAGTTTACAGCTGATTCATGACTAGAGGCTGGAACGATGGGATCACACACTGGAACAGACGCATGGTCGCAGGGATTGACATGATTAGATTGCAAGACAAATAACATATTAGATACCTCCTCCCTGGCCCCAATCTCAGGGTCAGGAGTACTGCAAGGAGAAATGGTATTAGTAATCACATCAGATTCTTTCACATCTATCTTAATAGCCTTGCAGTGGCCTGGGTTCTGACCCGGCCCAATCTGCTTTATGATGTTGAGCTGGGACCTGGAGTTGCCCCTAAAAAAGGTTCAGGCTGTTTTCCTGGGGATACCTGGGATAACTTTCTCACAATGTCACTCAACTGGGCCACTTGTTCTGCCAGCTGATCAAACCTGTTTGGTTTGCGCATATTTTGGTTTTGTGGGGCGCCCTGATTATTGGTGGGTGACCTACTCCTAGGTGAATTTGAGGGTTCCTGCCTATCTTCCCTCTGTTGTCTGGGCCTGTTATTCCAGCGCCTATAACCCTGAGAATCCCTATTGTAATAGGACCTATATCCCTGGGGACCCTTATTGTAATATGGACGGTAGTTAGACCTCCCAGCACCAGAATTATCCCCCTCTGGCCCGTTGGGATTTTGGGGCTTTGCTTGGGTCCTACCTGTTGTTGCTGGGTTTGTTGGACAGGTCCTGTAGACTGAGGGTACTTAGGTGGCTGTGTTTTAAATCCCAAGCTAGGGTTTACCTTAGCTTCAGCTATGTTTTGCTCTGGGGATTTTTTAAATCTTCTCTCACCTGTTTCATGGCATTCACTGATATTATACAGTGTGGTGGCAGCCGTCACCAACCTATCCAAGGGAACTTCAATATCCAGATCTCTGGCTAGGCTAAGTTTGATCTGGGTTGGCATAGAATCATAGAACAACTGCTTAAACTCTTCAGATTCCCAGTTTGGGGACCTATATGCTAACCCATAGGCATTTTTAATACCAGAAAGCAATTCACGGGGACTTTGATTGGGCCTACATGTAAGTTTATATATGTCCCATTTTGCAGCAGTAATGGTTCGGTAAGGTCCGAATTCCAGTTTAACTTCATGCAAAACACTTGGCCAATCTTGAATTCCTCTCTCCCTAAATGAGGTAAAGTAATGACGATACTTATCATCAAATGCCCATGGAAGGAATCTGATCCTGTCAGCATCAGAGTATAATTTTAAAGAATCCATAGTGGATTCATACAGTTCTAAGTGATTCGCTATCTGAGAAGAACCTTTCTTAGAGAACTTGGACACAGTGGCATTTAAAAACTTAATTATGCTGGATGAACTTTGATCCTTTTCTGAATTTTGGTAATTTTCTTCCTAGAGACCACCTCAGCATATGATGGTCGCCTGGGACCCTGATCCTCTTTGTGGGCAAACTCCTGCCTGCGTGGCAGGGAGTAAGATACACGCTTTCCCACATCACTATCAGACTCACATGCGCTTTCCCCACTCTCATGAGACACATATTGCACAGGTGATTTAACCCTAACCCTAACATGTCTATCCAGGGGAATATGAGGAGAGACACTTCTAAAGGCTTCCGTGTTACCCGCACCTAGTAAGGCGGTTACAGTTTGGAACGCCCGACTCAATTGGGTTAATGCCTCCTGTGTAATCATGCCAACACTTTCAGGTTGCTGAGTGTCTTGGATGGGGTCTGCTTTAAGAGCATGTGATGACATGTCTGGATATTGGGGAGTAAGAAATGGAGGGTCAGGAGATCCCACAGTGTTAGAAGGATCCCTTTCAGCATTGACTATATTATTGGCTGATCCATCTGTCTGTTTAATTTTGGAATACTGGAGATATAAATCCTCTAAATTGCTTTTTGCCTTTTGGTATGCATCATGGCTGTGATCAAGGTTGTATTTTAAGTCCTTGATCGTGGCCTCAGTGGCTTTGAGATCTGCTTCTAGCTGGGCTATATAGTGCTCCATTCTGTTCACAGACTCTTTTCTCTTTTGTGAAAGATTATTGACCGCCAATAATGCATACAAAACAGGTGGCAATGTGCATAAAAGGTGTTGATCTCTCTTGGTATTATCTTGTGTCAACTCTATATATGTCAGGTATCTATCAACCATGCCACCTAACTTCCATATATCCCCACGTTCTTCATAGGCTCTTTTCTGCAGCTCATTAGTCCATTCAGTCATCTCCTTATCAATGAATATGAATATATATATTCGATAGTTTTATGGACTATCTGTTCCGGGTATGATGGATTATCTTCTATAGCCTGGCTATTACCTGGGTTGCTGCCTGTTACACTCATGATTCTGATCAATAATCAATACAGCTAACAATAACAATCTGGCAAGCTAAGAAGTGTGTAATTTTTCACTATTTGCATAAATAATTTATAGAAATATCTCAAGATCTCAGCAATATCTCAAGATTTCAGCACCGGCCGGGACCGCGCGCGTTTGAAAGAGGAAACCTGAAGACAGAACCGTCACCACTACATCTGAATACAAGCACCAGGAAGCTCTGTAAGGAATCTTTAACAGCCAGCGGCAGTAAGGCAAGTCAATAGTATACTAGGCAAGCTAATAGTATACATACCCTGTTCTAGATACAAAACCTGTAGATGTACACTGGATAGCCAGCGCGGTTTATTATATTGTTTTTTGTGCCTCCATAAATGTCAAGGTATATCTTTTATATAAAATATAAATATTTTATATAAAAAAATAAAATGTCAATAAAATATGGAAATCAGTCAGGAAATCCACTAGGCGGACATAAAACGCCTTTTCTTTTATCTTGAGACTCTAAATTTAATTTATGCAATTAATGAAAACAAAGGGGCAATCAATTATGCAATATATATATAATAATTTATTTATAAATGAGTAAAAATTCAATATAAAACAGACATAAGATCAATGGATAGACAAATCGACGCAGTACCAACAAAACACCACTAGATGGTGGGGTAACCCACTATTGCTTCTTCACCAGCATAAAATTATCCGAAGATTAATGAAATATATATTATACACAATTGAATATAAAAAGGATAAACACGGATTAATACTGGAAGCATAACTGATCCACTGTCTCCTTATGTCCAATCAAAAATATATATATATATGATATTAATATGATATTATATCCCACTCGGCAATCATACTATGGAAATATAATTTCCCAAAGGTTTTTCCTCTACTCAGATAATGTCTAATCTCCCATTAGCAATATGCATCTTTGCTAAGAGGATAACTAGCATTAGGGAGGTGTTTAACACTATATGTTCCCTCAGTATGGGGACTCTTGACTATATGCCGAGAGGAATATCTTATTATTACCACAATCAGTAAATACAGATATACATTACCGGGTCAAGGATGAACAGGGTTTCGGGTGTGATCAGTTCTCAAAACTCTTCCAGTAGACAAAAATTAATCCAAGTTTCTTTTTGTTGTTGAAGTAAATTGTTAGTTGCAGTTGTTTCAGTTGAAGAGTGTAGATCCCGTCTAACCTTTTACATGCATACTTTATACCCCATGTTTTCTAAGAATTCCTCCCCTTCTAGATTAGGGATCTCCAATCAGACAAGATCGGTGTATTCGTATGCATATACCAATGATGTCATTTTAACCCTTGGAATACTGGTGAAAATGACATACTATTATCCATCTACCTCTAGATGGCACTGTTGTACCACATAACAATTTCAACATTAATTCTAAATACCTAATACTATATTAACATGACCTTTTTAACCTATTCAGTATACATCAGTATTAAGGGTTTCTTCCTGACATTTTAATTACCCCTAATCTAGACATGTTGGAGTCACCATTTCCTACTGTCTTTTTAGGGACAATGGACAATGGTTCCTTTTACTTGACATCCGGGTTCATTAACTTAGGGCTCTTTCACACTTGCGTTCTTTTCTTCCGGCATATAGTTCCGTCGTCGGGGCTCTATGCCGGAAGAATCCTGATCAGGATTATCCTAATGCATTCTGAATGGAGAGAAATCCGTTCAGGATGCATCAGGATGTCTTCAGTTCCGGAACGGAACGTTTTTTGGCCGGAGAAAATACCGCAGCATGCTGTGCTTTTTGCGCCGGCCAAAAATCCGGAACACTTGCCGCAAGGCCGGATCCGGAATGAATGCCCATTGAAAGGCATTGATCCGGATCCGGTCTTAAGCTAAACGTTGTTTCGGCGCATTGCCGGATCCGACGTTTAGCTTTTTCTGAATGGTTACCATGGCTGCCGGGACGCTAAAGTCCTGGCAGCCATGGTAAAGTGTAGTGGGGAGCGGGGAAGCAGTATACTTACCGTCCGTGCGGCTCCCCGGGCGCTCCAGAGTGACGTCAGGGCGCCCCAGGCGCATGGATGACGTGATCACATGGCACGTCATCCATGCGCATGGGGCGCTCTGACGTCATTCTCGAGCGCCCCGGGAGCCGCACGGACTGTAAGTATACCGCTCCCCCGCTCCCCACTACTACTATGGCAACCAGGACTTTAATAGCGTCCTGGCTGCCATAGTAACACTGAAAGCATTTTGAAGACGGATGCGTCTTCAAATGCTTTCAGTTCACTTGCGTTTTTCCGGATCCAACGTGTAATTCCGGCAAGTGGAGTACACGCCGGATCCGGACAACGCAAGTGTGAAAGAGGCCTTACCCACATGGCTGGCTAATAATATTCAGCTCTCCTCATGAAACCCAATTAGTAGGAAGACAACTTCAATACTTTCTAAACCTTAAAAAGTCTATATGGTCAGTGGGATACACACGGCATAAAATATATATTCTAAATAATATATATATATATATATATATATATATATCGACACACTGTTGTACATAGATGACATATTATATAAGTCATTGGTTAAGATATGTTGCAAATTTAAATATACCACACAGGAATATATAGAATATTATTATGAAGACATGAATGGGACATTCACACACCCAATGTCTCTATAAGGCCAACTTCCCTAATGACTTTGTAATGAAGTAAAATAATACATTGCTATTCAAATGGTTCTCTCTCACAGACACATGTCTGTAGGACCCATCATAGCATCAACAGATATACCGCATCTGCTCATAATAATTTTAAGAGACAATACACTCTATGTCCCTACAAACATTTTACCCAAACTGAACTCAGCATAACCTCATCTTGGCCTATTTCAATCCTACAGATATTTTAGACTTTGATTCAGTCTGTCTCTATACTTAAAGGCAATGAGCATTGACATTTAATCTATAATATTTTCAGATAAGACTGTACACTTATGAAAATGCACGACAATGTAAATAACATCACCCTGCCCTAGAAACCTCCAACATGCATTCCCATGTAAATAACATCACCCCCTCAATTTTAAGTCCCATGTAAATAACTTCCCTCTCATCAGTCCTAACATGCAGTCCCAGTTAAATAACTACAACTCCCAACATTGCTCTGCCTCTCACACTGAGTAATCTTCACTTACCTCTCCTCGTGTAGCAGACCTCACCATAGTTTCTTCCTAGGACTTCTCTTCACTGCTGAGCTGTCCTCTCCTGCACTGGTCACATGATGGTGACATCATCGCAGGTCCTTTTCAGCTACTGCATTTAGAACTGATCACATGACCTGTAATGTCACCACAGGTCCTTCAGCTCTTGCAGTGCATTAGATTCAATTGTATTGCTATCCTGAGGACGGCAGTACAGTTGTATCTATCTGGCAGGCAGGACATTCGAGGCCTGGGACAAAACATCAGGGGCCCAGGCCCTGAATGTTTTAACCTAGCAACGCCCGTGGGCTTGGCGTAGGCGGGGAAGGGGATGGGCTGGCAGGTTTGTCTCATTCATCATTTTGTCGTGTACTAAGTTGCATGTGAGATCACAAGTGTTTTTCCATCAGGTAACAACTGTGGCATCACAAGTTAGTTCCAGTCAGGTAAGCTGTTGTGACATCACAAGATGGTTTCAGTCAGGGGATCTGCTGTCAGATCACAAGTCTGTTTCCATGAGGTACACTGCTCTGAGATCACAAGTGTATTTGCCTAAAGTTAAAAACTGTGACATCACAAGTTCCAGTCAGGTAAGCTGCTGTGACATCAGAAGCTAATATGACATCACAACTTTTTCATTCATGTCAAGTATTGTGAGATCACAATTGTGTTTCCATCAGGGAAGCTACTATGACACTGCAAGATTATTTCACTCAGGTGACCTGCTGTGAGATCACAAGTGTGTTTCTGTCAAGTACACAACTGTGACATCACAAGTAAGTTCCAGACAGGTAAGCTACTATGACAGCACAATTTTTTCAGTTGTGTCAGCTATTGTGACATTACAAGTGTGTTTCCATCAGGCAAGCTACTGTGACATCACAAAATGGTTTCAGTCAGGTGATCTGCTGTGAGATCACAAGTGTGTTTCCATCAGGTACACAACTGTGACATCACAAGTAGGTTCCAGTCAGATAAGTTGTTGTGACATCACAAGATGGTTTCAGTCAGTTGATATGCTGTGACATCACAAGTTTGTTTCCATAAAGTACATGCTACAGATTAGCTACTATGACATCACATTTTCACTCATGTAAGTTGCAGTGACATCACAAGTAGTGTTCAGTAAGATAACGGCAGACACTCCACTTTGCTTGGGGCTCATTAGCCACGTGTGATGGGACCTCTGGAATAAATAACTAGATTTATGCACTATTTGATTTACACGTATGTCACTTTGAAGGATTACTACATGATTTCTGACTATTGCTTCTCTTGTCCTGTATATACTGCATGAAGGGATAACTTCCTAACCTGTTCAGGTGCTTATAGGTGTCAAACACGCTCTTTCTTGAACCTGGAGCATACAGAGAAAAAGTATAAGGCCTCCTGCACACGACCATTTTTTTCCGTTCCGTATACGGTCCGTATACAGAACCATTTTTTCAATGGTTCCGCAAAAAAAAACAAAAAACTGAATGTATTCCTTATGCATTCCGTTTCCATATTTCCGTTCCGTTGAAAGATAGAACATGTCCTATTATTGCCCGCAAATATCGTTCCGTGGCTCCATTCAAGTCAATAGGTCCACAAAAAAAACAGAACACATACGGAAATGCATCCGTATGTCTTCTGTATCCGTTCCGTTTTTGCAGAACCATCTATTGAAAATGTTATGCCCAGACCAATTTTTCCTATGTAATTACTGTATACTGTATATGCCATACGGAAAAACGGAACAGAAACGGAAACAAAAAACTGAACAAAACGGATCCGTGAAAAATAGACTGCGAAACACTGAAAAAGCCATACGGTCGTGTGAAAGAGGCCTAATGGAAAGATTTGTGCCTCCTCCAGGTTTAGGACCTATCCCTGGTTTTGGCTTCCAAATACTGATGAAAAATACTGCCCAAATACTGACCGTGTGAAAGTAGGCATAGTCTGGGCAGACATCTTGAGAATCATGGCCAGGATCTCCGCTGCTTCCTTTAATCCCAGGAAGATCTGTGTCCTATTGGTTTATGTACAAGACACTAGCTTTTCCACAGCTGGGTTTCATTCACATTGCACATTCAGCTTTCGTTTTTTTCATCATGGGAATAGAAAACAGAATGGAAGCCGGAGACAGAGCCTGATGGACCCAAATGTCTATAATGGGGTCATTGTGTTTCCTGGAAAAATTGGTCAGCATGCCAACAGCTTGTCAGTCGTGGGGCATTTCTAGTGTAATATGCAGTGTCTGGGCAGACTGCGAGATAATCTGCAGAAAAGGGATCAAGTGGTCACATGCAGCCCATGCTGTGATAGGGCCACATTAGGTTAAAGGGGTTATCCAAGACCTATAATGTCCCCCCATATGCCTGGGCCCCTCACAGAGGTTGTATTTACCTCGCTTCCCGCCACCCGTGTTGCTTCAGATGCCGGCACAGGTGATGCTAGGGAGGCTCGTCCCTATCGCAGCCTGCTATTGGCTGTCCACCCCTGCACCCCCCATCCCCTATCCCCCCTCCCCCATGTTTTCATCTGTGCAGCGGAGAGATGGAGCAGTGGTCATGCAGGCATCAGGAGCGACGCGGGTGCCGGGGAGCAAGGTAAGTACAATCTGTGTGCAGAACGGGTGCGGACCCATTCATTTTTTATGGGGATAGAATGGATGCGGACAGCACACAGTGTGCTATCCGCATCCGCATTTGTGGAGCGTGGCCCCGATCTTCGGGTCCGCAGCTGCGCAAAAGATAGAACATGTCCTATTCTTGTCCGCAGCTGAGGACAAGAATAGGTATTTCTATAGGGGTGCCGGACGTGTGTATGGAGCCTAAAGAGGACTTGTAACTTCTCTTGACATATCTTAGTAACTACTTCCCCATGTAATAACAATTCTGGAGCGACTATTCTTACGACTGTTGCGCCGTTCTATTATTATTCCTTCTAGAATTTATGAATGACTGAATTGCTAGAAGTTTGCAATGAAGGTCCATCTGGCTGTTAAGCCTCATTCACACGTCAGTGTTTGGTCAGTAATTTCCATCAGTGATTGTGAGCCAAAACCAGGATTGGAGCCTCCACAGACATAAGGTATAAGGGGAAGATCTGCACCTGTTTTGTGTTTAGAGCCGCACCTGGTTTTGCCTCAAAATCACTGATGGAAATCACTGACCAAAACACGACTTCTGAATGAGGCTTTTCCAGTTGGGGGTGTGTCCCTGCACATCCTGACATCCTCCAATCGGTGCTGCTAGTGTCAGATCGTGCAGGGACACGCCCCCAACTGGTAACTTCTAGCAGGAATAATAAAGGAATGGACCATCATAGTGTAATAGGAATAGATGGTATTACATGGGGAGTGCAAGTAGTCACTAAACAGACATGTCAGGAGAGTTTAGAGGTCCTCTTTAAAGCATTTGAATGAATGGGGGGGAATTGAAAATGGTCCAGGAACCCCTAGCATCAAAATTAAAGGGGTTCGGCGAGAAAGGTCAGCGATCGGCTGTGTGTAAGGGTCCATTCACACGTCCGCAAAATGAGTCCGCATCCATTCCACAATTTTGCCGGAACGGGTGCAGACCCATTCATTTTCAATTCATCCGTGCTTCTGTTTCCGCAAAAAAATAGAACATGTCCTCTTCTTGTCCGCAATTGCGGACAAGAAGAGGCATTTTCTATTATAGTGCCGGCAATGTGCAGTCCGCAAATTGAGGAATGCACATTGCTAGTGTCCGTGTTTTGCGGATCCACAGAACACTTACGGACGTGTGAATGGACCCTAAACGTGACATTATCACTTCAGCAAGATAGAAAAAGACTGGGGGGGGGAGGAGGCGACACCAGATCAGAGGCGATTTAATAATGTTACTATTTTAGGGAAGAAGATGGAGGCAGCATGTCCGGTAAAAAACCCTTTAATGGGAATCGCCAAGTGAACTAACGTGCAACAAGTTGTGACGTTTCGGCTGATCCAAGACCTCAAGATCTGGTGAGTGCGATTCCACAACTATTTTTTGTTACTATTTTAGGGTACTTTCACACTCTTGTTTGGTGCGGATCCGTCATGGATCTGCACAGACAGATCCGTTCAGATAATACAAATGTCTGCATCCGTTTGTATTTCTAACATAGCCAACGTCTTGAACACCATTTAAAGTCAATGGAGGACGGATCCGTTTTCTATTGTGCCAGTGAAAACGGATCCGTCCCCATTGACTTACATTGTGTGTCAGGACGGATCCGTTTGGCTCAGTTTCGTCAGACGCTGCAAGCAGCGTTTTGGTGTCCGCCTTCAGAGCGGAATGGAGACTGAACGAAGGCAAACTGATGCATTGTGAGCGGATCCTTATCCATTCAGAATGCGTTAGGTCAAAACTGATCCGTTTTGGACCGCTTGTGAGAGCCCTGAACTAATCTCAGAAACAGAAAATCAAAACGCCAGTGTGAAAGCAGCCTAACCCGCGCGTTCCCGAAAATCTATGTACGGGAACGCGCGACAAAACGCCCCAAAGAAGCTCAAGTACTTGTTTGAGCGTCGGGCGTTTTACAGCGCGATCATACGCGCTGTAAAACGCCCAGGTGAGAACCATTCCCATAGGGAAGCATTGGTTTCTCCTTGTTGTGCGTTTTACAGCACGTAGGAACGCGCTGTAAAACGCTCAGGTGTGAACTTAGGGTAAAGAAATTCCCCCTCAAGTTGTTTTTGTCTTTATAGCAGGTTTTCTAATAAAAGGGCATCTTGAGGGTGACGACCCCCGCCCATATTACCTCCATGCCCAGAACTGAGTAGATGGACTAGTCTAAAGGGAACATGTAGCTGCACACCATCCAGACGCAAAGAAAAGAAAGCCGAAATATATTAATTTCTGAGGTGAAGACTGGAAAACATGTCAAATATGGAGCTTCTTGAACTAATAGAGATTGCCAGGCAGCGTGTAGGGAGGAGGAGAGCGCCCCCCTGACTCCAGGACAGCGCGGACCCTGACTACTGCCCCAGCGCTCGGTAAATAACGGTGACGCACTTCATTACACATCGTACTGCATGACTTCTTCTCCGGCCGCTTGATTGGCTGAGGCTTCTGTCCATCTTCCCAGTGTCCACGCCCACTTTCTCCGCCCTCGCTTCTCCGGCGAGGTCAATGCCCTGGTATTACCTGATTGGCTAACAGAGCCTGGGAAACCCTGAGTGCCGTGCCTGTGGGCGGGACTAGTGGCGGAAGTGTCGCACTGGTTCGCGGAAGAGAGGTCGAAGTTGTTGTAGAAGAGTTTTGGAGCAGATGATGGGAGGACGAGGCGTCGGGAGAGAAGGGCAGGTAACACCGGGGAAAGGCGGGGCTGGGAGGGGACGGCTCGGTGCTGGTGACACCTGAGGACAGGTAATGTCCTCCTCACAGCTGCAGGACATGGAATCCTGGATCGGAGGAGTTACAGCAATAATGGAAAGGATGACATACGTGGCTGGCCACCAGGCACAGGTGTAGGCATGGCTGGTAACCTTGAGGGGTTACACCTGGTGCAGCCATGATGTGGCCATTGGCACCCATCGTGCAACTTAAATTATTGGATGCAAAAAATGGCCCCTTTTTTCCTGCAGTGTTATTTGAGTCACATGACGCGGCTTTCAGGTAAGATGGTGACATATTTGTGTCCTCGCGTGATGTGGCGTGCAGAACTAAATTGCAGCTTCTACCTGATGATGATCGCCACGTTATTCCGCTTTAGTTAGTGCGGAATGGCCGCCTGTTTGTTGTGATCGCAGCGGTGTCGCTTATTTGGAGTCACCTGACATGGCTGTCACTTAGTGACAGGTGGCTTAAAGAGGACCTTTCATGGGTCCAGACTTTAGAAGATAAGTAGCACGTTAGGTAGGGCATAAAGCAGGGATCCTATAGTGCTTATTATTATTCCTGGGCGCCGCTCCGTTCGCCCGCTGTGCCCTCCGGTATTTTCCCCGCTCTGTATGCTAATACTGAGCATCGGAACAAGGAGGAGGAGATACCAGGGTTTCTCAATGGGCGTCTCCTCCCTGGCTGTCACGCTCTGCGCTGCGATTGGACAGCGCTACAGCTAGGGAGGAGACGCCCATTGAGAGAAACTTAGTCTCCTCCTCATTGTTCCGATACTCCTCATTATAAAACAAGGCGCCAAAATCAACGGGGGAGGGGGCCACAGCCATGGCATCAGTGGGGGACACCCTAGAAGGTAACACCCTAACTAGACTTTTGCGAAATTGATGAAAGGTCCTCTTTAATATTAATGGCATATCCTCATGGTAGGTCATGAGTATCCCGACACTGCCGCTGCTGCTTTCTCTTCCGAATTACCTGAGCGTTGTCTCCGTGTAGCGGCGGCGCAGTGTAGTTACAGCTTTCTCTTCAGCTTCACTTCAATGGGACTAGGATGTGTAATTACACTGCGCAGCCGCTGCAAAGGAGACAACGCAAAGGTCATTTTGAAGAGGTAACAGCGCGAGCAGCACAACAGCTCCAAAGACATAAATATAAAAAGGGGGCATCAGAGTATGGCGATGCAAAGAAAAAATGAATTTTTCCAAAGCTTTTATTATTTTTTTTTTTAAGTATTAAAATGCCAAAAAAAGATAAAGGTGATATTGCTGTAATAGTACTGACCTGGAGAAGGTAGCAATAAAAACTACCTAACCACAAAAAGAGCCTCACATAGCTCTGGCGACCTGAATATGCTTAAAACATAACCAAAACATCAGTAAAAATGACACATTATCAAATTAATGTACCGTGAATAATAAAAAAAAAATAAAGAAGCCTCCTACCACCTCCCACAAGTGTTCTTCCCGTCCCTACAAAGGACCGATGCAGCGAGGACTCTTTCTGTGGTTAAATGGGCTCTGGTTGTCTCCTCCCTCACGTCGAGGTTCTGGTGCTGCCGGGAAGACGTCTACAGGGTTCCAGATGGCGGACGATGAGAGGAGTGATGCTCCGTTAGGTGTCTAATATTACTTCTAGTTCCATCGCTGGGGACCGTAAGCATCTGTGGGTGCATGCTGGAGTCCTTATGATTGCGACTGGCTTCCTGCCTGTGGAACTGTTCAGGAGAATTGCGTTCCTGGGTGTAGAGTGAGAGGAGCTTTCTAGGTATAAGGAGGGGCAATTAAGAGTAGGTGTGTGTGTACACCGTGTTTCCCCGAAAGTAAGACACTGTCTTATATTTTTCTTTAGAAAAACAATCTAAGGCTTGTTTTCAGGGGATGTCTTATGGCTTATTTATCAGGGATCCAGTGAGAACTGGGTCCAATCTGCACGCTGATGCTGAGGAGACTTTTACTTTCACTTTCTCCCTCAGCTTGCTGTGCACAGAACGACCGGGACCTGACAGGGGCAGCCGACCGTGTTGATGGGGCTGCCCGCAACTCTCCCGTCACCTACAGATGTGGGGCAGATGAGACGGCACCTACTCCAGCTGTCACGATGCGGCAGATAAGGGCTGCCCGCATCTTCTTTACCGCTCTGCGCCGGCACATAGCCACGCCCATCACTATGGCTTATTTTCGGGGTATGTCTTATATTGAGCATATAAGCCGCAACCCTGCTGCGACTTATTTTATGGATATGTCCTATTTTCGGGGAAATGCGGTATATATAGTGGCAGCAGCAGGGACTGATCTTTTGTGAGCCATGGATCCCCAAAACTCGGGATGTATTGAGATTACTACCTTAGAGCCTCCTGTGCACAGCCATGTAAGTGGGGTCACTGTATGTGCTCTAAGGGTCCCTATTTGTTACCTTCTCTATATTTGGGGCTTATCTTCATTTGTATCTTAGTCTGATAAAGAACCTGGTCACATAGGTCATTCTGAGACTAAAAATAAGGGGAGAAAATGCACCACCTTCTCCGGGTGTCTTCAAGACCTAGCTGCCCATAAGATGCAGCTAGGTTTTAGAGGACAAAATAAGAAAAATGTTCTCATCAGACCTAGGGTTGGGCGATATACTGGTGTTCACGATATACCGCGGTATTAAAAAACGGCGATATCGCTGTTTCCTAATTACCGCAGTATTTTGTGACATCATCGAAGCGGTCATGTGCGCTGACCGCTTCTAAATCTGCGTCCGCCCGCACCTGCACCTTACATATCGCTAAGTAGTGAGTACAAACACATTACTTCCACTCGCTCCTGGCTCCTTCTTGCTCTGCCTCCCTTATTCAAGTCTCCAGACTCCACCCACCATCTGACATCACCGTCCGTCACCCACCCGTGTCGGTTGTATGTGGCGAACTCTGTGTGAGTACTGGGTGTCTCTGGAGAGACTTTTCCTGCGGCTGCCTCGCTCATGTGCTCTGATGACAAAATTAGAAACGTATTACTTCCCGCAGCGGGCCGCCCCCGGCTCTCCCTCCTCCTTGCTCCCATATTCAAATCTCCGCCCACCGACATCTGATGTCAGAATCGGAGCACACAAGCGAGGCAGCCGCTGGAAAAGTATATCGTAAAGTACTATTGTATGTATGGTGGCCTGTGGCCACAAGACTTTATTATAACATCTCCTTGTGGCCCTCGCCCCATACAGTGTAGCGTCTCCTTGTGGCCCTCGCCCCATACAGTGTAGCGTCTCCTTGTGGCCCTCGCCCCATACAGTGTAGCGTCTCCTTGTGGCCCTCGCCCCATACAGTGTAGAGTCTCCTTGTGGCCCTCGCCCCATACAGTGTAGAGTCTCCTTGTGGCCCTCGCCCCATACAGTGTAGAGTCTCCTTGTGGCCCTCGCCCCATACAGTGTAGAGTCTCCTTGTGGCCCTCGCCCCATACAGTGTAGCGTCTCCTTGTGGCCCTCGCCCCATACAGTGTAGCGTCTCCGTGTGTTTTTCTTTTTCTTTTAAACGGGTATTTATCGCGATATATATCGTTATCGCAAGAAATTTCTTAATATCGTTATCTTCTGAATATTTTTGATATCGCCCAACCCTAATCAGACCTCAACTCACAGCCTCAATCAGTCCTCTAATGTTAATAAGACCCCCAATCGGGCCTCAGATCAGACATCCATATTAATAAGTCCCCCAATCAGATCTCAGATCAGACCTCTATGTGAATGACCTCCATGTGCATGACCCCCAATCAGACCTCCAAAAGTCCTCCAATCAGAGATCCATGTGAATGACCCCCCATGCTCAGATCAGATTAAAAAACAAAACTTACCTCTCCTGTTTTGGCCGCTGCTCTTGCCTCATGCTGTGCTGTGACCCGACACACACAATGTGAGGTAACAGAGCGCTGACATCCTCAGGCTGTGCGCAGTCACAGCACCAGCGAGTGGCCGAGGAAGACCAGGAAGGGGTAAGTACAGAGCTTGGGAAGCGCTGCATTCACTGCTTCCTGGTCTTCCTGTACTAATGAGCACATCCATAATGGAAGTGCTCGTTAGTATTCTCCCCATAAGATATATATAAGCTCTGTCTGGACTGATGAACAACCTTCCTTATCAGATCTGAGGCTCTGGTGAAAAGAAGATGTGAGTCTGCTAATGTGTCGGCAGCATCAGTGGCCAGATCGATGTTCCTATGGCTAAATCTGCTAGAAGGACCCCTAAAAATGAAGACTTTAACAGAAGACATTTTTGATTCCTTACCACTTCTGAAATGTCCACAGCTTATGGCAGATGACTTTTAACAGAATCTGTGCGTTTTGGAGCCAGAAATGGGGCTTTATCTAATGCCCCCAAGAAGAGCCCTTTGGTTAAAAATTGGCATGAAGATACCCCATCAAAGAACAAGTTGTGCTCTATTTCTTTGTCTTATATTTTTGGCCCCGTCCTAGAGAACATTTTGGAAAAGGCAAGAAAATGTGCTTTCCAGAAAAAAAAATGAAAGACTCAGGGGAACATTTATCAATTATACTCCGCTTTTTGCCGTATTAATGACGCAGATTTTGTCGCTGTGGTATTTTTGCAGCAAAATCTGGGGCTTTTTGCCACTCGTGCCACTTTTCCTGAGTGCTGCGAAAATGGGGAGGACAAGAGGACAAGAGGGCGGGCGGGCCAGCAGGCCCGTCTCATTTATCATTTTTCACACCAGTTTTTGAGGTGGAAAATGACTTAAATCGATGCCAGCAAGGGAGCTTGTGTAGTATTTAGTATGTCACACGGCCTGTTGGAGGTGGAGTTAAAGTTATGGGGCCTGCACCTCTACATAACTTTGGCGCATCGCCGGTCTTAATAAATGTCCTTCAGTTTTTTCATAAGCCCAGGTATTGGCTCCAGAGTCAGACCTCAAAATACAGATGCGGTCCGTGTGCATCCTGCAATTTATGTGGGACCCACTGTAAAAAAAATTACTATTCTTGTCTGCAAAATGGATAAGAGTAGGACAGGTTCTATAATTTACGCGGCCTGGCAAAACTGATGCGGACAGCACACAGATGACATCCGTGTGCTGTCCATAATTATTATTATATATTTTTTTTTTTTTTTCATAAAAATGCGAACTGCACATGGACCAAAAGTACGGCTGTGTGCATGAGGCCTAAAGGAGGCAAGGGTAGGGGTTTCCTGCTTAACCCCAGTAATTAAAAAATAAAAACTTTTTTTTTTTTATTTGTATTTATTCTACAGCATAGAATTTGGGTCTCCTCCTCCAGAGGAATTGCTATAATTGGAGACAGTCTGTTGTGTTACAAGATGTAACAAAAGTTCTACAGTGCAGAGCCAGGATTCCAGTACCTCACTCTTAGTTTAAGTGGCATTATTTTGGTTAATAAAAACAAAGTATCTTAAAGAATCATAATGAATCTGAAGTTTCTGAACAAATGGATAGAATATCAACAGTTCAAAATGAAGTCAATCAAATCAATAATACATCTCATTCCTGGGGCAGTCATGTGCAAACTAGACCTCAAAGACACATACCACATTCCCATTCATTTGAAATTTCAACGATATCTCCTGTTTGTGGTCCAGGAAGGGAAGAGAATTGATCATTTCTCAGACAAAAAGAGGTAATTATTGCACCATCCCACCTGATGGTATGTGATCTTCACACTGGCTGGTGTGCGCTCAGGTGTATGTATTCTGGGCGGATTAATATCTGTGTTCTGGTAAGATTTTCTTGCAGTTGCCTGAACTGCCTGTGTCCCGCTCCGTACACAGTTCTCGCGAGAGTTTGAGTGCGAGTTCACGGATTCAGGTCGCTTCTTGCCTTCACTTTTCAAATTGCTGAACAATCGTCTCACTAAATTCAATCGTAGAGTTAAAATCGCATGGCCGTGCTTCAATTGATTGTGGAATATTTCTGAGCATCGGTATACAGCACCAGACGCGTTTCGAGGTCTTGCTGACCTCTTCCTCAGTGGTTATACTCCATATGCTCAGATCCCACTATTTATACTCTACTAAGTGGTAAGTTCTGGAGAACCGATCCCAAAAAGAGCCGAATAGTCATAGATAAATCCTGGAATAGTGGATTTCGAAAGGCAAATTCGATTTTGATGCGTTTTTTTTTTTTTTTTAACAGATGCGTTTTTATCGCCAAGGCTGCTTAATCGAAGTAATAATTCATTCTCATATACCAGATGTTCAATTTTAAATGCGTTTTTTTGATGCGTTTTTTTCGACAGATGCGTTTTTTGTCACCTAAGCTGCTGAATTGGACATATAATTCATTCTAATACACCAAAAATTTGAAAATCATTTTCATTCTTTAAATATATCCACAATACACAATATTTTTACAAATATTTAAAATACATAAAAGAACATACATTTTGGCGTGTAAAATCATACTTAATAGTTGAGTAGTTCAATAAACTGATGAACAATCGATTCCTGGGATCCTGCAGGTGTAATGGGATGGAGGCCTGCCTCCGAGGGGACCGCAGCGTCAGAGAGACCTTTTTCTCTGATAACAAAAATTAGAATTTAAATACAACATCAAAAGAAATGGAACTTAGTCATTCTACCATTCAATGCACATTATAATAAAGTCCAGTATATTTTGAAACAACATTGGCATTATATACTGGACGATAAAACAATAGGCCATTTGGTACCAAAGGTCCCTTTGATATCTTTCACGAAAATGCCTAATCTAACAAAAGTGAAAGAAAACTTCTATGTTTCAAAATTGGACAAATATGAATGGTTTCTTTAGGTGTGGGAGATGCACTGCGTGTAAGCACACAGTATTCCCTAAAAGAACATTAGAAGTAACATCTACACAAAATTTGTTCTCTTGGAAAATTAGGGATAGTCTATCCTGCAACTCCTCCAGTGTCATCTACATTATCCAGTTCCCATATCAGAAACAATATATTGGACGAACAGAACGACCATTAAAAACAAGGATATCTGAACATATGACCAAGATCAAGAATGGGGTCGAGACACTTTAGGGAATTCCATAGTAAAGACCCTACCAAACTGACATTTGCGGCACTGGAGAAGGTGGACCGACACTGGAGGGGTGGTGATCATATTCATCGAATGTCTAGGATTGAATCTAGATGAATCTATGAGTTCGGGAGTTTGCTTCCAGCAGGTCTCAATACTGAGCTAGAGATCTTTGGTTTCCTGTGAGGC
The DNA here is from genome assembly GCF_905171765.1 of Bufo bufo. Classification (NCBI taxonomy): domain Eukaryota; kingdom Metazoa; phylum Chordata; class Amphibia; order Anura; family Bufonidae; genus Bufo; species Bufo bufo. The sequence goes on from NC_053389.1 coordinate 188,987,779, forward strand.
AGGGGTGGGCGCCTGCTTTTGACGGAAGACCGCAGTGGTGACGCTGCGGTCCCCTCGGAGGCAGGCCTCCATCCCATTACACCTGCAGGATCCCAGGAATCGTTTGTTCATCAATTGTTTATTGAACTACTCAAGTATGATTTTACACCCCAAAATGTATGTTCTTTTATGTATTTTAAATATTTGTATAAATATTGTGTATTGTGGATATATTAAAAGGATGAAAATGATTTTCAACTTTTTGGTGTATTAGAATGAATTATATGTCCAATTCAGCAGCTTAGGTGACAAAAAACGCATTTAAAATTGAACATCTGGTATATGAGAATGAATTATTACTTTGATTCAGCAGCCTTGGCGATAAAAACGCATCTGTTGAAAAAATCGCATTCTTTAAAAAAAAGCATCAAAATCGATTTTGCCTTTCGAAATCCACTATTCCAGGATTTATCTATGACTATTCGGCTCTTTTTGGGATCGGTTCTCCAGAACTTACTTACCACTTAGTAGAGTATAAATAGTGGGATCTGAGACTATGGAGTATAACCACTGAGGAAGAGGTCAGCAAGACCTCGAAACGCGTCTGGTGCTGTATACCGATGCTCTGAAATATTCCACAATCAATTGAAGCACGGCCATGTGATTTTAACTCTATGATTGAATTTAGTGAGACGATCCTTCAGCAATTCGAAAAGTGAAGGCAAGAAGCGACCGGAATCCGTGAACTCGCACTCAAACTCTCGCGAGAACTGTGTACGGAGCGGGACACAGGCAGTTCAGGCAACTGCAAGAAAATCTTACCAGGACACCGATATTAATCCGCCCAGAATACACACACCAGCCAGTGTGAAGATCACATGCCATCAGGTGGGGGGAGTGCTCAGTGAGCAACCATTTATCCGCACACTACCAATATACTGCGGCTACAAACTGCTTCTTGTGACTTTGGATGTAACGCTATATCAAAGCGTGCAGGTTGCCAGCAATCCAGCGTCAATACCAGATGTATCAATAAGGACATCAACTGGTTTATTTATTTCGACAGGAACTTATCTTGCACCTTATTCCTAGCGAGTTTTATATTGCATTTTAGCGTTTTATCCGTTATACATTTTAGGCTACATTCACACGTCAGTATTTTTCTATAATCCGATTTTCTGTCCGTTTTTTGCGGATCCGTTGTTCCTGAAAATGTTTCCGTATGTCATCCGTTTTTTGCGGATCCGCAAAAAACGGAAACATGTATAAATTTCAATAAGCAAATAAAGTTGTTTGGATTTCTTTTAAAAAAAAATAAAAAAAAAATTAAAAATTTAATTACCAGGAACGGATTCCGTATAAAACGGATGACATACGTAATGACATCCGAATGTCTTCCGTTTTTTGCGGATCCATTGACTTTGTATTGTACCAGGATCCGATTTTTCAGGAAAAGAATAGGACATGTTTTATATTTAAACGGACATGCGGAACGGAACAACGGAAACGGACAGCACACATTGTGCTGTCCGTTTTTTTCCAGAACCCATTGAAAATGAATGGGTCCAGATCTGGTCCAGATCTGTTCCAGAAAAAACGGAACAGATCAGGAAAGAAAAAACGGACGTGTGAATGGACCCTTAGAGTTGTATTTTATTGTGTTTTCTTGCAATTTACCCTGTATTATCAGCATTAAATAGTGTGCCTGCTCCATGGTGGTTTGAGTGCTTGCCTAATAAGATTAATTTATCTAGTGTGTACGTTTTTAACAGGGTGATTCAATTTCAGGTTTAAGCACCTATTCATAGTCATAGGGGGTGAGCCACCCTATCATTTCCTTTCTAATTATTGTACCATACTTGGGCGATTTCCTTCTCATAGCAGAATTCTCCTTATGCCTTCAGGCTCGCCTACAGTTGGTCCTGAATCTCCTCTTAGACCTGGACTAGATTATAAATGTGGAAAAGAATCAGACTTTCTCCTAGGTACCAAGAGTGTTTTACAAGGGACTTTTCCAGATTCCTTGGTTCAGCATTCTTTTATGTCAAAACAAGTGTTGATCTTATCCTCCTGGAATCTAAACCAACGGTCCCTAAATTGGAAGCTGCTTCTTCCGGCTGCAGGAAAGCAGACACTAGCATTAGAGATGAGCGAATTTCATATTTTGAAGTTCGTTCACACTTCATTTACTGGTAAAAGATGAATTGCGTTATGGATTCTGTTACCAAGGACCATAACGCAACTCTATGACGGAATGCATAATGGATGCCTTTAGAGGTTATTCATTCCGTCATAATAGAAGTCTATGGGCTGCAAAACAGATCCGTCCCGTTTCCGTTATGCAGGGGAGTGCCAATCATTAAGAAACTCCAGAGGGAATCAGCCAGTCATTCTAATCATCTTATACTGGCCAAAGCGCAGCTGGTTTCTGGTCCTGAAGTCTCTATCCCAGGTACACTCGATGCCACTTCCTTCAAAGCAGGATCTTCTACAGCAGGGACCCCTTGTATATCTGGAAGTGTGAAAATTTAAGGGCTTATTAGCGATGATCTGGCGGTGTAAATGTAGCACCAATTAGCAGGTGAACAAGCAAAACGCTCTTTAATTGGATCATTTGTGCAGCACAAGAAATTCTTGTTCCCCGGCAGCAGATGGTGCTGTGTAAACACGATCTGCCAGGAAACGACGAGTCTGTATGGGGAAGAGCAATGGCATTAGCGATCACTCCTCCCCATACTCTGCAGGAGCTGGAGAAGATCCCTACATGTAGATGCATCGGTCTCCTCCGCTAGCGATCAGCAGATTGTCAGCAAGGAACGTTTCCTTCCCTACAATCTACTTGTACATCGGCCCGTGTAAAGCTACCTTAAGCCTAGCAGCCTAGATCCTGTGAGGGAAATCTTGAGAGCTCAGGGACTTTCCAACAATGTTATCTCTACATTACAACACAGTCGTAAAAGTGTTACTTCAGCAATTTATGGAAAAGTCTGGAAGAAATTTTGCTCATGGTATCACTCTAAAAACTAAAATAAGTTTTCTCCTAAGGCTTCTGATATTTTCCTGATATATAGAGATTCGATTAGGGCCTTAAACCAAGTACATTAAAAGTTCAGATGTCGGCTCTCAGTTGCTTTTTAAGACCCACCTCTGGCAGAGCAAAAAATGGATTAAGGCCTCTTCCAGACGGGCGTCCCTGGGGCATTGCGGGAAACCTGCGTGAGTGCGCACACAATTTCAGCCAGTTTTGACTGATTGCGTTGTTCAGGAGCAATGCGTCTTGCGCGTGCGTGGTATAAAGCTGAATGTGGTACCCAGACCAGAACTTCTTCACTGAAGTTTCGGTTCGGTGTTGTGTAGATGTTATTATTTTCCCTTTATAACATGGTTATTAGGGAAAATAATAGCATTCTTGATACAGAATGCTTAGTAAAATGTTGCTTGAGGGGTTAAAAAATAAAATAAAAATTAACTCACCTCATCCACTTGATCGCGCAGCCGGCATAGTCTTCTTTCTTCTTTGCGGACCTGCAAAAGGACCTTTGACATAATCGCGCTCGCACACATGATGAGCGCGATTACGTCCTGAAAGAAGACTATGCCGGCTGCGCGTTCAAGTGGATGAGGTGAGTTAATTTATTTTTTATTTTTTAACTCCTCATGCCACTTTTTACTTCTTTGTATTAAGAATGCTATTATTTTCCTTTATAACCATGTTATAAGGGGAAATAATGCAGTAAATTGACTTTTATCATCTCCTAGCAACTAGGATGCTATTTTCACGCATCCCCATTCATTTCTATGGGGCCTGCGTTGTGTGAAAAACACAGAATATAGAACAAGTGATGCGTAAAAATCACTGCTCATCTGAACAGCCCCATTGAAGTGAATGGGTCCGGATTTAGTGCGAGTGCAATGCGTTCACCTCACACATTGCACCCGCGCGGAATTCTCGCCCGTGTGAAAGGAAAACGCCTCAGGAATGGGAGAAGAGCAACCTTTTGTCGTTTGCTTGTTTCCTTTTCACAAAACTTGTAGTTTGTTCCGCCAACAAAATATGAGGGTCATCTCCACATGACTATTATGATATCCTAAAACAATATGGTAGAAAGCTATGTAATGCATTTCACTCACATTCTGCTATAAATCTGGCACTGCATACATTTCAGCGTAAATCTGACAAACAGCAGGCCCAATTAATTTCTATGACTTGATGGCTGCTGTAACATAGTTCTGCAATCTAGTACGTTTGTCAGGAAGGAGCAGGCCATGGCTCCAGCCACCTTGCTGTTGGTAAATGGGCCCAAAACAATTTTGACCAAAAATGTGCACAAATAGCTTAATAAAAAAAAAAGTAAGTATAGGAGTAATGCGCTTCACAGTAATCCATGTTTCCGGTGTTTGCCTTGGCACCAGACCTGCACTGTTGGCCCGGCAGTGTTACCTGCAGGAAGGCAGTTGCAGGAGATGGTAGATGGTGCCTGTTCAGGCATGTGGGCAGCAAATATAACCTAAATCAATAGTAAATTGGCCACTCATTTGTATTATAATCCCTAGCGTAATATTTTTCTCTTTTGGAAGAGATCCATAGTTAACTTTGTTCTGCTGTGGAAGTTCTGGTTGCCTAGCATCCGCCTGACTTCATGTCTGGGGGACCATCATTTGACTACATGTAGCTAGATACCGCACAGATGTGCTCAAGAGGTTCTTTTTGCTGTACAGTGCCCATGGGTGACAAGGGATCATTAAGGGGCAAATACAGGAACAAAAGGAGCTTGAGAGTTGTGCATTTGGATCTGCTGCAGCTTCCATTTCGATTGGACACCACCACACTTGCAGATCTGTTAAAGAGGACCTTTCATCGGTCCAAACATTGTGAACTAAGTGTCATGATCTGTACAGCGGCGCCCAGGGATCTCACTGCACTTACTATTATCCCTAGGCGCCGCTCCATTCTCCTGCTATACCCTCCGGTATGTTCGATCACTTGGTTATAGTAGGCGGAGACTTAGGGGACTTGGTTATAGTAGGAGGAGACTGCCCTTGTTCTCCTGGGCGTCTCCTTCTCCCAGGCTGTAGCGCTGGCCAATCGCAGCGCAGAGCTAACAGCCTGTGATAAATCACTTTTGGTAGAATAAATTCATTAAAAAGGTTGTCTATAGAATAAGCAAAAAATGTATTTTTTTTTTTTCAAAATAACAAAGCAATAACCATTCCACACAATGCTAAGTAGGCCGCTAGTAAAAAGTTGTAAGTTCCCTAGCAGTGTTGAGCGAACTTGTGTTTTAAGTTCGGCGTCTAAAGTTCGGGTTATCGAAGAATCGCATTATGGATTCTAAATTCCGTTATGGTCCGTGGTAGCGGAATCCATAACGCGATTCTTCGATAACCCGAACTTTAGACGCCGAACTTTAAAACACAAGTTCACTCAACACTATTCCCTAATACAAATGGCCAAACATTTCAAGGAACAGCACAAAATTCTAGAATTTATCAAGAGAATTCTGAGGAATTGTAGATCCAAGAAGATAGAGACGCAAACGTGTGGGGGAGAGGGGATGGATGAGGAGACAAAAATAAGACTATCTCAACTTCCACTTGGGGAAGAAGTGTTGATACTCTATAGAGAAGACCATCCAATGGTGCCAAGATTTCAAGAACATGTCATATCTGCCCCTTCTAATCTCCCATATTTTGTTGAGAAGTAATCTGTCTCCAAAGAGTCAGGATGCAAGCCTGTGCAGTGTTTACCAGGTGGCAAGCCACAGAGCGTTGATGAGTAGAAAAAGGGATATCACAAAGATACAGAAAAAACTGTGCTGAGGTAGAGTTGTGTCACACCTCGGACCAGGAAAACGTGAGCCTAGGGCAGTGATGGGGAACCTTTTAGAGACCAAGTGCCCAAACTGCAACCCAAAACCCACTTATTTATCTCAGTGCCAACACTGCAATTTAACCTGAATACTACAGTCCAATATACACTGCTCAAAAAAATAAAGGGAACACTTAAACAACACAATGTAACTCCAAGTCAATCACACTTCTGTGAAATCAAACTGTCCACTTAGGAAGCAACACTGAATGACAATCAATTTCACATGCTGTTGTGCAAATGGGATAGACAACAGGTGGAAATTATAGGCAATTAGCAAGACACCCCCCCCATAAAGGAGTGGTTCTGCAGGAGGTGACCACAGACCAATTCTCAGTTCCTATGCTTCCTGGCTGATGTTTTGGTCACTTTTGAATGCTGGCGGTGCTTTCACTCTAGTGGTAGCATGAGACAGAGTCTACAACCCACACAAGTGGCTCAGGTAGTGCAGCTTATCCACGCACATCAATGCGAGCTGCGGCAAGAAGGTTTGCTGTGTCTGTCAGCGTAGTGTCCAGAGCATGGAGGCGCTACCAGGAGACAGGCCAGTACATCAGGAGACGTGGAGGAGGCCGTAGGAGGGCAACAACCCAGCAGCAGGACCGCTACCTCCGCCTTTGTGCAAGGAGGAACAGGAGGAGCACTGCCAGAGCCCTGCAAAATGACCTCCAGCAAGCCACAAATGTGCATGTGTCTGCTCAAACGGTCAGAAACAGACTCCATGAGGGTGATATGAGGGCCCGACGTCCACAGGTGGGGGTTGTGCTTACAGCCCAACACCGTGCAGGACGTTTGGCATTTGCCAGAGAACACCAAGATTGGCAAATTCACCACTAGCGCCCTGTGCTCTTCACAGATGAAAGCAGGTTCACACTGAGCACATGTGACAGAGTCTGGAGACGCCGTGGAGAACGTTCTGCTGCCTGCAACATCCTCCAGCATGACTGGTTTGGCATTGGGTCAGTAATGGTGTGGGGTGGCATTTCTTTGGAGGGCCGCACAGCCCTCCATGTGCTCGCCAGAGGTAGCCTGACTGCCATTATATACCGAGATGAGATCCTCAGACCCCTTGTGAGACCATATGCTGGTGCTGTTGGCCCTGGGTTCCTCCTAATGCAAGACAATGCTAGACCTCATGTGGCTGGAGTGTGTCAGCAGTTCCTGCAAGACAAAGGCATTGATGCTATGGACTGGCCCGCCTGTTCCCCAGACCTGAATCCAATTGAGCACATCTGGGATATCATGTCGCTCTATCCACCACAGACTGTCCAGGAGTTGGGAGATGCTTTATTCCAGGTCTGGGAGGAGATCCCTCAGGAGACCGTCCGCCACCTCATCAGGAGCATGCACAGGCGTTGTAGGGAGGTCATACAGGCACGTGGAGGCCACACACTACTGAGCCTCATTTTGACTTGTTTTAAGGACATTACATCAAAGTTGGATCAGCCTGTAGTGTGTTTTTCCACTTTAGTTTTGAGTGTGACTCCAAATCCAGACCTCCATGGGTTGAAAAATTTGATTTCCATTTTTTTATTTTTGTGTGATTTTGTTGTCAGCACATTCAACTATGTAAAGAACAAAGTATTTCAGAAGAATATTTAATTAACTCAGATCTAGGATGTGTTATTTTTGTGTTCCCTTTATTTTTTTGAGCAGTGTAGTATATCTTCCATGTACTACAATAGCCTGCCTACATTCAGTGCGCTGCCTGTGTTGTTCACAGTGCGCCCTGCGCTGATAATTGTCAGGAAGAGTCTAAGGCCTCTTTCACACTTGCGTTGTCCGGGTCCGGCGTGTACTCCACTTGCCGGAATTACACTCCGGATCCGGAAAAACGCAAGTGTACTGAAAGCATTTGAAGACGGAACCGTCTTCCAAATGCGTTCAGTGTTACTATGGCACCCAGGACGCTATTAAAGTCCTGGTTGCCATAGTAGTAGTGGGGAGCGGGGGAGCAGTATACTTACAGTCCGTGCGGCTCCCCGGGCGCTCCAGAATGACGTCAGAGCGCCCCATGCGCATGGATGACGTGTCCATGTGATCACATGATCCATGAGCTTGGGGCGCCCTGACGTCACTCTGGAGCGCCCGGGGAGCCGCACGGACGGTAAGTATGCTGCTCCCCCGCTCCCCGCTACACTTTACCATGGCTGCCAGGACTTTAGCGTCCCGGCAGCCATGGTAACCATTCAGAAAAAGCTAAACGTCGGATCCGACAATGCGCCGAAACGACGTTTAGCTTAAGGCCGGATCCGGATCAATGCCTTTCAATGGGCATTAATTCCGGATCCGGCCTTGCGGCAAGTGTTCCGGATTTTTGGCCGGAGCAAAAAGCGCAGCATGCTGCGGTATTTTCTCCGGCCAAAAAACGTTCCGTTCCGGAACTGAAGACATCCTGATGCATCTTGAACGGATTTCTCTCCTTTCAGAATGCATTAGGATAATCCTGATCAGGATTCTTCCGGCATAGAGCCCCGACGACGGAACTCTATGCCGGAAGACAACAACGCAGGTGTGAAAGAGCCCTAAGACATATTGGTACACCATAGACTTTATCCAGGGTGTGAGTGCCCACAGGGAGGGCTCTGAGTGCCGCCTCTGGCACCCGTGCCATAGGTTCTCCACCACTGGCCTGGGGCAGTCCCACAAGATATGTAAAATAGTACCTTGTGCAGACAGCCTTGGGCAAGGACGTCAAACAATTCAGAAATTGCATAATTTTCCAACAGAGCAAAAGGACGGGCAAACTTTTATTTTTTTTTAACAAAAGTTTAATGTTGAATAAAATGAAAAGTAGTAATCACCTCACTGATCCACCACCACTCATGTTCTGCTGTCTCCCTTAGTGACACACAGGAAATGACTGGTCATCCAATCACTGGCTGAGATAGGACACCGATTGGATGACCAATCTCAGCCAGTGATTGGATGAGCAGTCATTTCCTGTGTGTCAACAGGGACAAGAAAGAAGGGTATCAGCGACGATTTTTTTTTTTTACATTTTTTTATTGGGGTTAAAGGAAATGTCCAATTTTACCTGTCAGACAACCACTTTTAGGGTATGTCCACACGTGCCTGAAAATTCAGCAGAAAGGTCTGCAGCAGTTTTTGTTCTGTATGTATTAAATACCGGTAGATGTTTTGCTGTGGATTTCATCCACTCCATCGCAAACAGTGAAATCAGCGGGAGAGAACTGCCGCATAAACTGACGTGCTGTAGATTTCAGTTTATGCTGTGGTTTTCATACACAGTGTGTGTATCGGACCTTGAAATGTTATCCTCTTTGGTGATACAATACAATCCTATGGATTTGCTGCACGAAAATTCACAGCAGCAGATCTGCAGCATTAGGGCTCATTCAGACGGCCGTATGCTGTCCGCAAAAATGCTGATCCGTTTTTTTGCAGACAGTTCAGCATGTCCTTAAAAAAACGCATTGCATTCCGTTTTTTTGCCGATCCATAGACTTCAATAGGGCCATGTCCTGATTTTCACTGACAAGTATAGGACATGTTTCATTTTTTTGCTGAGCCGTGCAATGGAAGTGAATGGGACAGCATCTAATCCGCAAAAAAAACGGATCCGCATTTTTGCGGACAGTATACAGCCATCTGAATGAGCCCTTAGTCACGTGTGGACATGGCCTTAGCAGCTTGTAAATGGAATGAAAGATCCTTTTACACTTGAGTCACGTGTGACTGATTAGCTGTGGAATTTCATTCAGTGCCAGCAAAGTGAATGACTTAACGATCATCGGGCAGAAAATCTGTTCGTCTAATATCCCCTTAAGTCACTTGTGACCCTGGCCTAAATCTTCTGCAGGACAGAGATGGTCATTGCTCATGTCTGTCAGTAGCTTTTTGCAAGCCTTGAATAGATGTTGTACATCAGTGCTGCCCATAGGTTGCATTGCTCACTGACAGGGTACTTTCACACTTGCTTTTTTCTTTTCCGACATTGAGTTCCGTCCCAGGGGCTCAATACCGGAAAAAGAACTGATCAGTTTTATCCTAATGCATTCTGAATGGAGATCAATCCGTTCAGGGTGTCTTCAGTTCAGTCACTGAACCGCGTTTTGATAGGAGGAAATACCGCAGTATGCTGCGGTATTATCTCCGTCCAAAATTCCGGATCAGTTGCCGGAATGCAGGATCCGGCATTACTTTACATTGAAATGTATTAGTGCCGGATCCGGCATAAAAAATACTGCAATGCCGGATGTGCAGACCGGTAAAAATGTGAAAAAAATATATAACTAATCTGTTCTTGCAATGCATTTTGTAAGACGAATCCGGATCTGTCTAAAAATGCTGTCCGTTTGCATGCAGATTGCCGTATCCGGCAGGTAGTTCCGGCGACGGAACTGCTTGCCGGATCACTCTGCCGCAAGTGTGAAAGTAGCCTTAGGCTCCTGCTGGCAGAGCTTGCTGTTTTCCTTGTTTTGTGGGATCTGGCGAATGTATTCTGCGTTACAATCTGGCAGCACTTGAGAAACGTTTCTATCCTGTAAACCCGTACTGCTACATCTACCTCACAGAATTTAGAGATGCGTTCTGGTGGAGATTTGTGCTTCCAGGAATTGGTGAACGGTATTGTGCGTGGTGGAGCACAAATCCGGGTGTGAATTCCCAGAATTGAAAAATGACATTTGCAGCACAATTGGCAGCATTGTGGGAAATATGCAGATTACACATTGAAACCTTCATTATTAATCAAACTGTATATCTAGGCGATACAGACAGAGGCTCAGTGTCTCCCTGATGCAGCAATGAGTCAGTCCCCCCCCCTCCCACCCATACACAGGCCGTATCTCATATTTTCCACTGCTTAAGGGCTCATGCACATGAACGTTATGTGCCCGTGGACGTATTGCGGCCTGCATACGGCAGTTCCGCAATACACTGGCAACGCCCCCTGTGCACTCCGCATTCACTTGAAAGGGTCTGCAATCACGGAGATGCGGAATGGAATCACGGATTGGAAACACTACGGTGTTTCGGGCCGTGCCTCGCCTCCACGCCGCAAAAAAATAGAACATGTTCTATTTTTTTGCGGTGTGGACAGATCACGGATCCATTCAAGTTGAATGGGTCTGGATCCGTCCCGGCTGCCGAATGGACGTTGCCCGTGCATTGGGGACCGCAAATTGTGGTCCCCAATGCACGGAATCGCAACACAATGGCCGTGTGCATGAGATCTAATGCTTATCCTTGTGAAGGATCTGCTCCAGAATTCTCATTACCTTGTGGTTTTCACAGCCATGAATTTTGCGGACGTCGCGCATAAAGTCCACTTGTTCTACAAGTATTTAACGCACTTATATAGCGCTACTATATTCCGCAGCACTTTACAGACACTGTCCTCAATGGGGCTCACAATATAAGTTCCCGATCAGTACGTCTTTGTAGTGTAGGAAACCCACACAAACACAGGGAGAACACACAAACAAATGCTTTTATTGCCACACTTCATGTTGAGGAAACATATTGGGCTTAAAGGGGTTCTACAAGTTTAAAAAATAAGTTGCATGGCCAAGAAGGTGTTCAAATAATAAAACAGGTTAGCCTGTCCAACTCAAACCCACTCCACCTCAGCATCGCTGTTGCTATCCTCCCGGCTGGTCTTTGTATTTGTGACTGCAGCGGGTGACCTGCCTGTACTCCGCACATGACCGATGTGTCACTGGTCACAGTAGTCTTGTGCCTTAGGCCTTATTCACACATCTGTGTCCGTGATGACGTCTGTGACAAGATGGCCAGTGGTTCGTCCTTGAAGGATCTGTGTTTGGTCTGTGTGTCCGGTTTTTGCCTGTGTGTCATCCTTATTCCAAGAAAATTGCTCAGCTGAAAATTAATTTCCAGAGCATCTTCTACCAATGGTCCATGAAAATCACTGACAGAACACTGATGTCATCTGTGTTGTGTCAGTGGTTTTCACGGACCCGTAAACGTCATTGGAAGTGTTTGATCGGCATCGTGGACCAAAGTAATACATGGAAAGTCAATGGGTACATGACATATGGTAGAACATGGACATCACATGTCCGTGAGTCACTGACTTGTGTATAAGGCCTTAGGGTAGGTTCACGTTGACTTTTTGGAGAAGGTTTCGGGGGTGATTTTTCTGCAGGTTTTTCAGCCAAAGCCAGAAATGGTTTCAAAAGGATTCAGAAATATAAAGGAAGGACTTCTCCTTCCCGCTGGATACATTTCTGTCTTTGGCTGAGAAACCTGCAGGAAAATCTGCCTCAAAACCTCCTTAAAAAAACCTGTGTGAACTTACCCTTACACCGCTGAGAAAAGTCATGTGCCGTATATGGACAGATCACTGAACCATCATGGCTGCAGCGGGCAGTACTGGGGCAGACGGAGTTTGCACCAGTAAGTATAACTTGTGTCCAGCACTCAATACAGCCTGACTAAAATCCAAACATGGAGCCCTCTGCCTGGTCTACGCGTTTCGGGTGATATGTCTTATTTATTACCCATGGGTCATGTTTGCTTTCACTCTTCATGCCTGAGGCTCCTGGAGGATCCCTGCACAGTTGCAGTAGATTGCATGGGTGGGCCATGTTTGTTTCCAGATTTTAACACCTTCCTTAGCATTTAGCAATTTTTTTATTTTTTTGCTCTGAAAACCCCTTGGTTTCACCTGTAAAAGCTGGATGGGCAAAAACCACAGGGTGGAATTGCTTTAGATTTGTGTAAAGCCATGACAACTACAGGCAGTGTTACTTGATAGCACCTCTAAGGCATGTTCCTTCAACATGGTATCCTGTCTGTACCTCTTGTTACTCTGGAAGGTGGTCAGACTGGAAATCGCAGGACCCAGGTGCCCAACATAAAAGGGTTGGGATGAAGTGGCAGTATTGTCTGCAGCAGAAGTCCAAGGCTAACCTTCAGATTTGCTGTAGTCTGTGCCCGCAAACCTTCCTGCTGCATGCATACAGCTATAGCTTTCAATCACGGAGTAGGACTACCCATGTGACTCCTAAACTTAAAACAGGCAGAGGTTTAATCTAATAAATTATGGTAAATTTATACTAATTTTACCCTTACTCTTTAGCCTGCTTTGCCTATTGCACGATTGGCATTTTCCCCACCATTCCAGTTCTACGTACTGGTTCCCTCTCCTCCATATTCTGGTCCCCAACTTTTTTTTCTTCTGGTTGTTATAAACATGGTCACCAATGACTGCTCCAGAAAACCCCTTTAAGCAGAGCTAGTATCTCCCCCAAGATGTCCATCACCAGATACAGATTGTTTCTCAAAGCATGGTGTTGTCCATAAACAGCACAGTGCATCCTGCTGAAGGATTTACAAAGAAATGATGAATCAGTTCACCCCTGTGTGGAGAGTTGTAGACCGAGACATACGGTATATTGCAGGCATTCAACTAGAGAGAGTTTTGCTTCACTTGGCTTCTTCCAGGAGCATCTCCATCACCTTTCACAGGCCTATATGATGTCAAAAGGCCCCTTTACATACAGGAAGGAGTAGATTGAAGGAATGAAACCTGAAGTAAGCAGTCGGGACTTGGGCCCATTCAGATCTTTGCCCCATCCTATGGTGAGGGCCAGGTTATGCTTGGTTTCATAGGGAGCTTTGCTCTTCAGGTGGCTCTGTCTTTGGCTGGCTTTAGAACCAGGAGGCCACCAACCTGCAGACAAATAATGAAAATAGTCCTGGTGGTTTGTGACGACGTCAGTGGATGCAGGTCAGAGTTCACATGTTTTGCAATCAGAAACTGTGTGAGAGTTAATTTTGGAGACTCCGAGAGACTGTCAGCAGCATAGACAGTAAAGTCCTCATTTCCTATGTTTTCTTGAGAAGAAGTTGATTTTGTGAGGTATTTCATAATTCCAAGTGCTGAACCTAATGCCCTATGCTCCCCCCCCCCCCCCCCACTCTTAGATTTCTTTCGAAGATCCACAACCAAAACAGCATTAATTACATGTTTTTGTTGAAGAAATGGCTGTGGATTTCACTTTCTCCATTACAAAGGGTGAAGGCCGGGGTGCAGCTCTACAGTGTAAATTGACACGCCACAAATTTGAAATCCGCACCGCAGGTTGGTTTGCACTGCAAATTTTTTTAGCCAGCATTTGGATGCAGTTTCTTTGGATTTGCCACGTGGAAATCTGTAGCGTTTCAATCGCATACAGTATGTGGTTTGTGGACGTACCCTGAAGGTATGTTCATACCCAGCAGTTGAGATGCGGTTCTGTGAACGAGTGGGAGTTCCTTTAACCCCTTTTAATTGTGTATGTGTCCTATTGGGGAAATCAGTCATATTTGTGACTTATTTTTGATGGCTCAAATTCTCTGTGGTGTAGTGGAGAACCACACTCAATTCGATGGACTCTGGTGCCAGTCAATGGCTGAAATCAGCCAATGTACATGCGGTGAAATTGAGGCACACAGATTTTTTTTTTTAATGTTGCAATTAAATTATTTCGTTTCGCAGTAGTTTCATCCAGTTGCCCAATATTTATCTTCAAGGTACATTACAAACAGAATATCTAGACTGGATGTTTCGGTCACATCAGACCTTCATCAGCGGTGCACATCCAAGCCCAGAGGACCCATTCTTCCCTCCCAGAACATATAAAAAATTTGACCGCTGATGAAGGTCTGATGTGACAGAAACATCCGGTCTAGATATTCTGTTTGCACCTTGAAGATAAATATTGGGCAATTGGATGAAACTACTGCGAAACTAAATAAGTAATTTAATTGCAACACAAAAAAATAATCTGTGTGTGTCAATTTTACTGCAGGCTCAAATTCTCTGGACCTCAGGAGCTTAGCTCAGTCCAGGAGCTAATTTCTCTTTCTGATTGGACCATTGATGAGAACCTTCGTAAACTACAAGGAGAGAAAGCTCCCCAGCAATGACGTATTCTGTGTGTGGTTGTCCAGGGTACAGAGTTTCTCACTCTTCTCACCTTTATAGACCACGCGGTGACTACAGTTCATATACGCGTTATGCAACAAAACAGAGCCTGCCCATCGACGCTGCAAAAGAATACCTCCGCTCTTGTGTCTTGTGGACTTTGCTCATTGTCTGTCTAACAGATACTGTGAATCATTGGATGGTGCTCAGCCCAGCTGGTGGATACGCTCATGAAGTCGTTCATTTCAGGAAGTCTTCAAAGGTTACTACCGGTCATTTCTGTCTATTGGGGTGTTTATCAGCAGATATTCTCTATGCTGAAGTGTTTCTGAGACTTCTGGAAACTGCTGTGGTAGTCATACGGCTAAGCAGTCAGGGTGGAGGTCTGCAAGAATGGTGGAGAGTGTTTTTGGTGTGCAAGTCCACAGCAAACCTTGGAATGTTGTACTGTAAATGGCGACCGTATGCAGTAAGTAACGGTCATCTGGCGGCCGCTATAGCTTTCTACTCCTCTATAAACATGCGCTAGGCCCTGCAAGGGTGCCTATATATTTCTATAAGGAGAGGGGAATAAGTAGAAGCAAAGGAACAAATGATTGGGCACCTTCAGAAGAGGTCATTTAAAGGGGGTTGTATTTCCCACGGTAGAGGCCCATTAGAGAAGAGCTGATGGTGAGTTGTTGCGATACCAAATTTTTGATTAGATTTCGATACTATAAAAAAGTATTGCGATACTCTATACCATTCGATACCACGTGAAAAAAAATGAAACACCAAAAAAGCCACGTGCACTCCGCATTTAAAAAAATGGTAAATCGCGTTCACCGTATGCTAATTACTACTGTCGGAGCAATGGGGAGGAGACATCAGCTTCTCTTCTGGGCGTGCGTTCTCCCTGGCTGTAGCGCTGTCTAATCGCAGCGCAGAACGTCACAGCCAGGGAGAAGGAACGCCCAGGAGAGAAGCTGATGTCTCCTCCCAATTGCTCCGATAGTAGTAATTAGCATACGGAGCAGAAGACGGTAACTGGGCCACAGCAGGCGACCGGAGCAGCGCCCAGGAATAATAGTAAGTGCATGGAGATCCCTGGGCGCCGCTCTATGTCCGAACTTATGAAAGGTCCTCCTATCATTGGTTGTGCAGTGCGCACGCCCCTCCTCCGCCCCTATCTCTTTATTGGCAGCGTGGCACAGGGGGGAGGGAGAGACTGCTTCCTTCTCCCCTGTGCTGACAGCAGCGCGCTCATGTTCTGTGATACTAGACTGCGCAGCCCAATATCGAAAAAATGGAAAGTATTGATTGGGTATCGAAATTTCGATACCCGCAACAACCCTACTGGAGAAAGTAGCTTCAAGTCTTCGTTTCGCCTGCAGTCCAACAATCTGCATTTATCATTTGTTCACCAGATAGGTGATAAATGTCTTGATCATTTGGTCCTCCACCGAAACTCCTTAATGGTCCATTCACACGTCCGTATGTGTTTTGCAGACCACACATCGCTGGCAGTCTCATTGAAAATTCATTTTCTTGTCCGTGGACAAGAATAGGACATGTTCTATTTTTTTGCGGATCCGGAAGTGTGGATCTGCGGATGCGGACAGCACATTCAGGCCCCATTGAAAATGAATGGGTCCGCACCTGTTTCGCAAAATTGCGGAACGGACGCGGACCCATTTTGCGGACGTGTGACTGGACCCCAACACTACCTTGTGTACTGAAGACGATCAGGAGGGCTTGGGACCCCAGTTCTTATGATCAATGGTGAAGGACCCAGCAAACAGGCATATATTACCTATTCTGTGGGTCGATTGTGGGAAGATAAGTTGGGAAAGTCTGAAGTAGAAGTAATTTAGATACTGTGTAGAGTGGGAATACATTGTATGTATTCTGTATTCTATTCTACATTCACAATTCTGCAGGTTTCAGAACTGAAATCTCCCATTATTCCTTGCTGATTGTTTATAGCTATCTCAAGTCTAAAGTATACTATGCTCTATAGAGTAAACTAAAATTAGAAAAACTCACTACCCTTTTGTTGTTGTGTTTTTTTGCAAAAAATAAACCCTTTTTCCTACATCTTTGGATTCCATTCAAGCACATCACCTCCCAGTACTGGGAGCCTTCTTCCATAAATACTTCTGACTTCATGGCTGTTCTCTCCCAGGTCTTTGTCCGAACAGTTGTCTCTGAACACAAAAGATCTGTTAGGAGACTTCATGACCTAGAAAAATGACGCCGTGTTACATGACATCATGTATCTATGTATTGTACATATTATTTTCAGTGTTCATTTTCAGGCAGGGAAATTGTGACCTGTCACAGAACAGAATATCTATAGAATAGAACGCTAGGAAAAAACGGTGTAAGTTTAATTTCATACTTTCGTTGTAGCTCTTGGTGGAGCAAGCGCCGGGGTCGAATTGACGTCCCGGCTACCTCCCATCCTCCCCCAAAAGTTAAGTGGAACCGGGCTCTATCTGCAGCTCCGGCGGCCTACCAGATTTGGGGTCACCTTCCTGCCCTCCTCCAGATCACTGCCAATCCTTGTGCCAGCTGACTGAGAGGTGACCTCCGCTGGTGTGGATTTGAGGGCGAAGACTACAGGACGCAGATAAATACACTGCCTCCCCTGTCTCCTGGGTGTGACGTTAGGGCCGCTTGGTGGGGGGTTTGAAGGGGGAGAGGATACCGGTCTGGGGCATCGCTATATAAGCGGCAACTTACCGGCCTCCCTCGGCAGTGTCTAGGGGGCGGACCATCCTACCCTTCCGGCAGCCGTGTCTTCTTATTTTCATATTTAGGGTTTCGTGCCTCCTGACGCGATTTGTGGGCGGCGCTCTGTCTTCTGCTACTTCCGGGTCAGCGCTCTAGGCTGTTCCCGGCTCCACTCTGTCCCGGTTGCGTGCTGCAGGAACGGTAGGAGACCCTCGCCCCTTCCATTGCTGGATTACCGCCATCATGCCAAAACCTGGGGCCTCACAAAAATCCAAGTCGGCCCCACTGGGGCTATGTAAAGTTTACGGCTTGCCACTTTCTGTCTCCGGGTCCTGTGACTCTTGCCTTGCCTCTGGACAGGATCATCCTCCCCTCCCTCCTCCCCCTCTCACTCAGCCCAGTCCTCCCACCGCCCTGTCAGAGCTGCGGAACCCGCTTGGGCCTCTGCCATTTCTAGGGCGGCCGCTGACTTAGCCCAAGTCTCTCGGGCCGCCATGGCCTTCATGGAGCGCATGGTGTCTACGGATCCTGTGGCTACCACCATACCGCTTCCCAGTGGTTCCCATAGGGGACGCTCAACCACTAAGAGGCAGCGTACACAGCAGCATCCTTCCTCAGATGATTCTGCTTCCCCTCCTCGCCTAGAGGCCCGTTCAGAAACTTCCCCTCCTCGTAGAGATCATAGATCGGAAGGGGAAAGATCCAGTTCCGATGAGGACACAGAGCTGGAGCCCTCGCCCAAGCTGTCCACTATGGTGGCAGACTTGGTGACGGCGGTCCGGGATACTTTCGATATCCAGGGGGAATCTCCTTCCGCTGGTAGCCAGGAATTCCCTCTTTTCCACTCGAGGAAACCTCAAACGGTTGTATTCCCCATACATGGCGAGTTCGACAAGGTCCTATCTAAGGCCTGGGACTGCCCGAATCATCGTTTTTCTGCTACGAAACGTATGGATACTCTTTATCCATTTCCTGCAGAAAATGTGCAGCAGGTGTTTTCTCCTAAGGTTGACCCGCCGGTGGCCAGATTAGCTAAGAATACGGCTATTCCTGTCTTGGACGGTTCGTCTCTACGGGATGCAGTGGACAGGCGTTTGTATTCTCTGTCCAAAGCCATCTTCACTCTGGCAGGCACTGGCCTGCGGCCCGCTTTCGCCTCGGCCTGGGTTTCCAGAGAGCTTTCCGTATGGTTGCAGCACCACCATCAGGATCTGGCGGAGCACATTGAATTTTGTCCTCCAGATGTCGCAGGCGACAAAGTTTCTCTACGAAGCTTCCTTTGATGTTAGCATTCTCTTTGCGCGTATCTCGGCCCTTTCGGTCACACAGCGTAGAGAAGTCTGGTTGAAGGTTTGGGACGCTGACGCTTCCTCTAAGCATTCCCTCACTAACCTCCCCTTTTCGGGTTCCAGGCTTTTCGGTGTTAAGCTGGACGAGATAATCTCGAACGCGACGGGGGGGCAAGAGTACAACCTGCCCCAATCTAGATCCAAGCGCACCTTTTGGAGGTCGGTCCTCCGGTTCTAGGAACCAGTCCTTTTGTCGCTTCTCCTCTTCCAGATCTGCGGCGGTCCCCTTCCCGGGTGGCTCTCAGGACTCCCGTAAGAAACCTGCCTTTAAGCCGCAGCCTTCCTGGCGCCCGCGGCCACAGTCAGCCCGCCCGACATCGGGTTACAAGATAGAATTCGCTTCCAGGCCTCCGGAGCGTTTCTTCTCTTCTTGGGTTCCGGGGGATCCAGTCCGGGCTTCGGCTCTTTTGCAGGCGGTCTCTTCCCTTACCCTGACCAGGGACATGAGGGTTCTGGGGCTGATGGTGGCCTCCTTCGAGGCCGTCCCCTATGCCCAGTTTCACACTCTGCCTCTACAGCGGGCGATTCTGTCCTTTTGGGACAGGACGTCGCACGGTCTGACCTCTCGAGTCCATCTGCCTCCTTGGGTTGGGGCGGACCTCTTGTGGTGGCTTCCCCCCCCAAAACTTGATTTCAGGAAGGTCCTTTCTTCCGATCTCTTGGACGATAGTCACCACCGACGCCAGCCTCCTAGGTTGGGGTGGTGTTCTACAGACCCGGACGGTGCAGGGGCTTTGGTCGGCGGCGGAGGCCCGCCTTCCGATCAACGTGCTGGAGCTCAGAGCAATTTTCCTCTCCCTTTCTCACTGGACTCATCTCCTGGCAGGTCTCCCGGTAAGGGTCCAGTCAGACAATGCCACCGCCGTGGCTTACGTCAACCATCAGGGCGGGACCCACAGCTGGACGGTGATGCAGGAGGCGGAGAGGATCCTCCAGTGGGCGGAGACTCATGTTCCAGTACTGTCAGCAGTGTACATCCCGGGGATCGACAATTGGACGGCAGACTTTCTCAGCCGCAAAACGGTGGATCCAGCAGAGTGGCCCTTAAATCCGGAAGTTTTCAAGGACATCTGTCACCGGTGGGGCCGCCCGGATGTCGACCTGATGGCATCCAGGCTCAACAACAAGGTTCCCACGTTTCTGAGACCGCCATCCTGAAGAAGAGGGGCTTCTCGGACTCTGTGGTGAAGACCATGATCAAGGCCAGAAAACCAGTTTCATCCCATATATACTATCGTACCTGGAAGGCCTTTCTTGTCTTTTGTGAGAAACTGAGCGTTTTTCCCCTTCGTTTCTCGGTTCCGGTGGTCCTCTCCTTTCTCCAGTCGGGTCTTGAGATGGGAATGTCCTTGAGCTCTCTGAAGGGTCAGGTCTCTGCTCTGGCCATTTTCTTTCAGCGATTCCTGGCTCTGTCCGGTCCAGTGAGGACCTTCCTACAAGGGGTGGCACATTCAGTCCCTCCGTATGTTCCTCCCCTGCCCCCCTGGGACTTTAACTTGGTTCTGTCTTCCCTCCAGGTGGCTCCCTTTGAACCTTTGAGGGAGGTTTCTTTGAATCTTCTCACCTGGAAGGTGGTCTTTTTGGTGGCGATTACCTCGATCAGGAGGGTATCGGAGCTGGCCGCGCTTTCCTGTAGGGAGCCCTTTTTGGTCTTCCATCAGGATAAGGCGTGCTGCGCCCTGTCCCGTGGCAGGGTTCCCCCAGCTGGGGTTACCACGCACTCCACCAGTGCGGTGGGGGCCTCCTGGGCTAGGCGTAATCGCGCCTCGGCATCTCAACTTTGTAAGGCGGCCACTTGGTCTTCCTTGCATACCTTTACAAAGTTTTACCAGTTGCACTCTTTGGCATCGGCTGATGCTGTCCTTGGGCGCAAGGTATTGCAGGCGGTGGTTCCTGTTTGACCGCTGAGCGTTTTCTCCTGGAGGTGCTGGTTTTTTCCCACCCCATGGACTGCTCTAGGTCGTCCCATGGTCTGTGTCCCCCAATGAAATGTTCGAGAAAAGGAGAAATTTTTTTTGTGAAACTCACCTGTAAAATCTTTTTCTTGTCTTTTCCATTGAGTGACACCGCTCCCTCCCATTCTTACCTGTTGTAGGAAGGGTTGGTTTAGTTCTTCGGGTCCTTAAAGGGTTTCTGTCACCCTGCAAAACTCTTTTTTTTTTTTTGGATAGTTAGATTGCTCATAGTGCGATATAGCAGAATATAATGCTCTTACTCGTCTCCTCAGCACTCCCTCAGTGCGCCTGCGCCGATGACATCACCGAAAGAGAAGACGTCATCGGCGCAGGCGCACTGAGGGAGTGCTGAGGATACGAGCCTCCTCATCTCAGAGCGCCTGCGCCGAATGACGCGAGGCGCGCGATTTTTGAATTACTGACAGGGCCGGCCGGAGGAGGAGATCACGGCTGGCCCTGTCAATCAACACGGCGAGGGGGTGGATTTCTGCAGCAGCTACCAGCAAGTAGACTCCCTACTTGCTGGTAGAGCCCTCATTTACATATTATAAAAGTTCGTTTTATAAAGAATCGGCCGCATGAAAGTAAGTAAGAGCATTATATTCTGCTATATCGCACTATGAGCAATCTAACTATCCAAAAAAAAAAAAATGAGTTTTGCAGGGTGACAGAAACCCTTTAATGTTTTCGGTCCGATGGCGGTATTCCGTTTGTTCTGGTCTCTATGGCGTTGGTCTCCTTCTCCTACTGCTTTTGCACGCACTGGGGTCCTTCCGGTTGAACATGGGGGTATAGCCCAGGAAGGAGGAGCTTTCTTTTTCTATTTGCATAGTGTCTCCTCCTAGTAATGACCTAGGCTATACCCATGGTCTGTGTCCCCCAATGGAAAAGACGAGAAAAAGATTTTACAGGTGAGTTTCACAAAAAATCTCATTTTTCGGCTGCCAGACAAGACGCTAGTGCTTAGGTTATTTATTTTTCTTATATGTGTTTTACACTGGTTACCTACACACATATGCTGTAAGCGTGTCCTCTTATTTGCAGATTCAAGAGTTGAAGATGAGAGAGTGTATCTGACTGCCTGGGTGGAATAAGACTTCAGTTTCCAGTTAAAGCTCCTTTGCTGAACTTTGAGTGGTATGTACGATATATGGATAATTTTTTTAGATTTCTTTTGCTTTAGACTTAAAGAGAAACTGTCACCACACATTCAATGCAATCGGCAGTAATTTGCCCTTTTAGTACCCTTTCCAAAAACAATTGCAGTGCAGCTTAGGCTACTTTCACACTAGCGTTCGGGGCTCCGCTTGTGAGTTCCGTTTGAAGGCTCTCACAAGCGGCCCCGAACGGATCCGTCCAGCCCTAATGCATTCTGAGTGGATGCGGATCCGATCAGAATGCATCAGTTTGGCACCGTTTGTCCTCTGCTCCGCTCAGCAGGCGGACACCTGAACGCAGCTTGCAGCGTTCGGGTGTCCGCCTGGCCGTGCGGAGGCAAACGGATCCGTCCAGACTTACAATGTAAATCAATGGGGACGGATCCGTTTGAAGTTGACACAATATGGCTCAATTTTCAAACGGATCCGTCCCCCATTGACTTTCAATGTAAAGTCAAAACGGATCCGTTTGCATTATCATGAACAAAAAAAAAATATATATATATTATTATTATTTTTTTTTTTTTTTTGTTCATGGTAATGCAAACGGATCCGTTCTGAACGGATCTAAGCGTTTGCATTATAGGTGCGGATCCGTCTGTGCAGATACCAGACGGATCCGCACCTAACGCAGGTGTGAAAGTAGCCTTAATAGACAACCAACGTGTGACAGTGATGCTAGGTATACCAGTGCATTATAAAAGCTATGTCCCTAAGGGCCCATTCACACGACCGTATAGATTTCTGTCCGCATCCTTTCTGCAATTTTGCAGATCGGATGCAAACCCTTTGATTTCAATGGGGCCACAAAAGATGCGGACAACACACCGTGTGCTGTTCGCATCCGTATGTCCATTCCGTGGCCCCGCAAAAAAAGATAGAACATGTCCTATTCTTGCCCGTATTTGCAGACCAGAATAGGCATTTCTATCATGGAGGAGGATATTTATTTAATATAGTAACATAAGGTTGAAAAAAGACATCTGTCTATCCAGTTCGGCCTGATTTCTGCAAAAAAAAAAAAACGATACGGTTGTGTGAATGAGCCCTTTAAAGTAAAAAAAAAATAATAAAGCATAATAAAGTTTATTTACATAAATCTAAATAAATATATTTTTTCATAAAGTGGTTTTATTTTGTAAAAGTGGTAAAAACCCTGCACACCTCTATGGAATGTGTTTGCCTCCCATGTACCCCAAAATGGTACCAATGAAACTACATCTCCTCATGCAAAAAATAAGCGTTGAAGTACAACATAAAAACAATTTTTTTGCATTAGATGTGCTGTTATTATGAAAAAGTAGTAAAAAAAAACTAATAAAGCTATACATATTTGGTATCTTTGTAACTGCACTGACCCATACAATAAAAGTAACATGCTGATTATGTCACACAGTAAACATCATAAATTTAAAGTGCAAAAAGTGGAATAGCTTCTTTTTCCCCCGTTACCGCACACCAGAAAAATAAGTTAATCATTGAAGGATTTAAAAAAAAATTGCATTGTACTTATTTTAAGCTAAAAATCTTTTTTTTTTTTTTTTTTTTTTTATTCATAAAAAATATGGAATCCTTTCTTGTGTACATAGCTGAGATGCTGTAGTAGCAGCCTGTGGTTTTTCTGTCTTTTGGGGAGCTGACGGACTCCTTACCTCTGGTCTCTGACACTATGAACGCTCATTATAGCTCAATTCTTATCTTTCTGTTAAGAATATGGCTTAAATAAGTGTTTATGACCTCTTAGTTAGATTAGAGATAAGGTTTGAATGGCTCAATATTTTTGATAAAGGCCAATTAAAAAAAAGATTTTTAGCCAAAAATGAGTAAAATGCAATCATAAGCAAAGATGTACATAGTCCTTAAGAGCACTTTCACACTTGCGTTGTGAAGATCCGTCGCCGGAACTGCCTGCCGGATCCTGAAATCTGTGTGCGCATCCGCATTGAAACACCGGATTCCTCTCTCCGGTGTCATCCAGAAAAACGGATCCGGTATTTATTTATTTTTTGCATTTTTAAAGGTCTGCGCACGCACAGACTGGAAAACCGGATCCGGCATTAATGCATTTCAATGGAAAGTGTTCCTGGAATTTTGGACGGATTAAAATACCAAATACAATAAGAGTAACTGAACTGAAGACATCCTGATGCATACTGAACGGATTGCTCTCCATTCAGAATGCATTGATCAGTTTTTTTTCCGGTATTAAGCCCCTGTGATGGAACCCAATACCGAAAAACTTTAATGCTAGTGGAGTACCCTAAGTTATATGTATGCCAAATTGGTGTCCCTAAAATCAACAATTCGACAAAAAGCTAAATAAAAACAGACGAGAAAAATCGATAATCGTCCTCAAATTGAAAATAATCGAATATTTATTTATTTTTTTGCAAAACCAGCAAGCCCTAATCAGCAGAATTTTATAGAGCAGGAGGAGCTGAGCAGATTGATATATAGTTTTGTGGGAAAAGATTCAGTGAAATATGTATTTTATGTATTTATATCTGTGCTATTTCTGACTTCAGTTGTAAACGGGAGGGGGGAGGGTTAGTTATCGATAGCATTCCCTGTGTAAGGGTGCATACAGAGATGTCAGTCACTGATAGCTGTACACTGGGAGGTGTTATCAGTGATAGTATTCTCTGTGTAAATGTGTATAAAGAGATAGCTGTCAGTTACTGATAGCTGTACACGGGGATGGTGTTTTCAGTGATTGATACACAGAGAATGCTAAGTGTGTATACAGAGATAGCTGTTAATCACTGATGGCTGTACACAGATGGGGTGTTATTAGTGATGGCATTCTCCGTGTAAGGGCTCATGCACATGAACGTATTTTCTTTCCGTGTCCGTTGTGTTTTTTTTGCTGACTGTATGCGGAACCATTCACTTCAATGGGTCTGCAAAAAAATAGAAGTTGCATTCAGTTTCCGTATTTCCGTTCCGCAAAAAATGAGACCATTACGGACAAGGATAAGTACTGTTCTATGAAGAGCCAGCTGTTCCATTCCGCAAAATACGGAATGCACACGGATGTCATCCATATTTTTTGCAGATTCGTTTTTTGTAGACCGCAAAATACATACGGTCGTGTGCTCTAAGTGTGCATACAGTGATAGCTGTCAGTCATTGATAGTTGTTCACAGGGGAGGTGTTATCAGTAATTGATAGCATTCCCTGTGTAAGTGTGTATACAGAGATAGCTGTCAGTCACTGATAGTTGTACACAAGGATGGTCTTAAGTTAAAAAGAGCAGAGTTAAATGTATAAATTACAGTTTTTACTGTATCTTTATACACAAAACCATATATCAATCTGCTCAGCTTCTCATACTCTATAACCTGCTGCCTGAAGATTGCACTCCATTTAATGGTGACAGGTTCTCTTTAAAGAGTCTTTCAGAGCCATTTACACCGTTGAGGTCCATTCACTGTCCGTATGAATGGTCCGGATCCGTTCTGCAATTATGCGGAAAGGGTGCGGACCCATTCATTTTCAATGGGACTGGAAAAGATGCGGACAGCACCGCATTTCGCATTTCTGGTCCACAGCCCCGAACTTCCGGTCCGCGGCTCCGCAAAAAAATAGAGCATGTCCTATTCTTGTCTGCAGCTGCGGACAAGAATAGGAATCCTCTATATAGTGGCGGCCATGTCCGGTGTCACTACGGACGTCCGAATGGACCCTTATACAAACTAATAACAGTGCTGGGTAAGGGTTTTAAGCACATTACTAAACATATTTTATTTATGTTCTTTAATATGCTAATGAGTTCATAAGTGCCCAGTAGGCATCCTCATCATAGCAAGTGCCCAGGCTCTCAACCTTACTCGCAGCCCGTGCGTTCCCCTCTATCAGGAATGACCTCTCCTTTGCCGTTTGACGTCACTAATTCAAGTGCTAAATTCAGCCTGGCAAACAGTCTGGAGAGTGTTGTGCATGCGCCTTCTTGATATTGCATGGCACATGTGCAAGATTTAGGCTCTAGAATTTGTGTCGTTGGGCGGCTAAGGAGCCATCAGTCAAGACGGGGAGGTGTGGTGCAGGGATTATGATTGAGAGGCTTAGCACCGATTTGACACTTGACTTCTAATTTGTATATTGATTTAAACCTTGATTTATATGTAATTAAAGTATGTTTCCTAATGTCCTTCAGACCCCTACCCAGCGCAGTAATTTAGTTATCTAATGTACATGGCTGTGGCTCTCTTTAAAAGAAAGACTAAACCTAGGAATGAATGATGAAAGTGCACCGTAGATAATCTTGCCCCCATCGTTTGCCAGTGTGCAGGATTTTCTACATGTTCATGAATCTGTCTTGTAGAAATCTTGCAGGGAACATGGAGGTTAATGCCCTACTGAACACTTCCATTTTCTGCTGTGTAACAGTTGATGGGGCTGGGATTAATGGCTTTATGTCCTGCTGCGGAAGGGGGAAGGCTCCTGCTACAGCCAGTTGTCTAGAAGCCAGACACAGGGCAATAAGGAGGAAAATATATGGGACATGGCAGAGCCTCTGAACCAGCCTTTTTTTTTTTATATTATATATATATATATATATATATATATATATATATATATATATATATTATATATATTACATACACTCACCTAAAGAATTATTAGGAACACCTGTTCTATTTCTCATTAATGCAATTATCTAGTCAACCAATCACATGGCAGTTGCTTCAATGCACTTAGGGGGGTGGTCCTGGTCCAAACTGAATGTCAGAATGGGAAAGAAAGGTGATTTAAGCAATTTTGAGCGTGGCATAGTTGTTGGTGCCAGACGGGCCGGTCTGAGTATTTCACAATCTGCTCAGTTACTGGGATTTTCACGCACAACCATTTCTAGGGTTTACAAAGAATGGTGTGAAAAGGGAAAAACATCCAGTATGCGGCAGTCCTGTGGGCAAAAATGCCTTGTGGATGCTAGAGGTCAGAGGAGAATGGGCCGACTGATTCAAGCTGATAGAAGAGCAACGTTGACTGAAATAACCACTCGTTACAACCGAGGTATGCAGCAAAGCATTTGTGAAGCCACAACACGCACAACCTTGAGGCGGATGGGCTACAACAGCAGAAGACCCCACCGGGTACCACTCATCTCCACTACAAATAGGAAAAAGAGGCTACAATTTGCACGAGCTCACCAAAATTGGACTGTTGAAGACTGGAAAAATGTTGCCTGGTCTGATGAGTCTCGATTTCTGTTGAGACATTCAAATGGTAGAGTCCGAATTTGGCGTAAACAGAATGAGAACATGTATCCATCCTCTGATGGCTACTTCCAGCAGGATAATGAACCATGTCACAAAGCTCGAATCATTTCAAATTGGTTTCTTGAACATGACAATGAGTTCACTGTACTAAAATGGCCCCCACAGTCACCAGATCTCAACCCAATAGAGCATCTTTGGGATGTGGTGGAACGGGAGCTTCGTGCCCTGGATGTGCATCCCTCAAATCTCCATCAACTGCAAGATGCTATCCTATCAATATGGGCCAACATTTCTAAAGAATGCTATCAGCACCTTGTGGAATCAATGCCACGTAGAATTAAGGCAGTTCTGAAGGCAAAAGGGGGTCCAACACCGTATTAGTATGGTGTTCCTAATAATTCTTTAGGTGTGTGTGTGTGTGTGTATATATATGTGTGTGTATATATATATATATATATATATATATATATATATATATATATATACACACAGAGATTGTATCCCTTATTAGACTACCAACAAGTTCACTAAGGTGGGCTCCAGCCACACTTGTATTACAGTATAGCCCCACTCACTAGATATATAGGTGGTGCTAGTGCAGACCTATTTTTTCTGATCTCAGACAACCTCTTTAAAAACCTTGCTCCAGTTATGATTATATAAATGATATATATCTGTAATATTTGCTGCAGAGGTCACAGATGGGTGAACAAAGACAAGCAGGGGACCAGTGAAATGTCGACATGGGAGCCGCAGGGGATTGGTGAGGTGAGCAGTTACTCATTTTATTACTTTTACCATTGACTGCTATTTGTTGAAAAAAAAATTATAATCATGGCATTGAAGAACCCCTTTAATGATTTCTGGTGCTTCCTAATGAGGTTCTCCTCCATGGCATGAAAAATCTAAGGCTGCTTTCACACTGGCGTTTTGGCTTTCCGTTTGTGAGATCCGTTCAGGGCTCTCACAAGCGGTCCAAAACGGATCAGTTTTGCCCTAATGCATTCTGAATGGAAAAGAATCCGCTCAGAACTCATCAGTTTGCCTCCGATCAGTCACTATTCCTTTCTGGAGGCGGACACCAAAGCGCTGGCTGCAGCGTTTTGCTGTCCGGCTGAAGAAACAGAGCCAAACGGATCCGTTTTCTATTGTGCCAGATTGTGTCAGATAAAACGGTTCCGTCCCCATTGACTTACATTGTGTGCCAGGACGGATCCGTTTTCTCTGGCACAATAGAAGACCTAATACAACCGGATCCGTTCATGATGGATGCTTTCAGTGGTGTTAAGATGGATCCGTCATGGCTTTAGAAGACATAATACAACCGGATCCATTCATGACGGATGCATGCGGTTGTATTATTGTAACGGAAGCGTTTTTGCAGATCCATGACAGATCTGCAAAAAACGCTAGTGTGAAAGTAGCCAAGGTCACAGCTCTGCTCAGTTGGCTTAGTGCTGGGAAGATGATGTCAGCTGCAGAATAGCAGTTGGAGATTGTGAGTAATTATGAGTAATGTTTTCTGATTGCTTGTGTGTTCTGTACAGTGTTTGGCCTGGAAGATGCCTGGAGACGCCTGACTAAATATGTCAGCCACGGCTGTCAATGGCTCCGATGTTTCACTCGGTAAGTGACTGGCAGATCATCTTATACAAAGTCCTGGATTTAGATTGAGGTTTCATAGTAATTTAACGGTTGAAGGTTCAGAAGGAGCACAGGAGTTATTTCATCTTCATTCTTGGACTTGTCTCTCTCCTGAACAGATGGAGAGTCCTTCCACCCCGTGGATACAATACTGTTGGATTCTGCCAGCTCTGTTAAGTTGCACATAAAGGAGGAAAGGTCAGAATCTCTAGGTTCCTCGGCGCCCAACGAAAATGAAATCCTGGGAACAGATGGAGAAGGCTCCTCGCACAGCACTGGTGAGTGTTCCCCGAAGATGTCCCCTTCACTAGGGATGGTGTAGTTGTAGGAAAAAGGTACTGTTGGGGTAAAAAGGTTCTGTAAGCTGTACTAGAAGTAGGTTCTTTTTTTGATAAAGAGGTTGTCCCAGAATGACTGTGTATCATCTATCCACAGAATAGGTGATAATCATAATCATCTGACTGCTGGGATGGCTTCTTATGAGAGGAAGAGTCCCAGATCCTTCATCTGAATGGAGTGACAGTCCAGCGCGCGCTCCTGCTGCTTCATTCATCCACCATGTGATTCGGCTATCTTAAGCAGTCCCAAAGACTTTGAATGGAATGGCAGCGTGCATGCTCCACCACCATGGCATAGGAGAACGCTGTACTGCGGCAATACCATGGAGAATGAATGGAGCGGCGCAGCAAATGATTGGCATGCCGCTCTATCATGATGGGGACATGGGATCCCAGTGGTCAGACACCCACCGATCAGTTAGTTATCCCCTGTCCTGTAGATGGGGGATAACTTACTTGACACAACCCCTTTAACCCTATAAAAAGTGAAAAATTGCACATCTTGTTTATACTTTAAAGGGTTTCTGTCACCCCATTAAACCGTTTTGTTTTTTTTTCTTTACTAATAATCCCTATAGTGCGATCTCATGATACATAAGCAAATTAATCATTTTGGTTCAGTAGAATTTGCTAAAAATCGATTTTTAAAATATGCTAATTACCTTGCTACCAGCAAGTAGGGCGGCTACTTGCTGGTAGCAGCCGCATCCTCCGATGGTAATGACGCCCCCTCGGCATGCTGATTGACAGGGGCAGGGAAGGGAATCGTTCTCTGCTGGCGCTGTTAGAATTTGAAATCTCGCGCCTGCGCCGTACCTGTCTTCAATCGGCGCAGGCGCACTGAGAGGCGGCCGCTCGCTCGACCGCTCCATCCTCAATGCGCCTGCGTCGATGACGTCATCAAGTACACCCGGAAGAGAAGACGCCGGCATCGCTGGAAGGAGGCGGAGAGTCTGGTGACGTCGCTGGATGCTCGAATCAGGTAAGTATGTACATAATAAGCATGCTGCCACAAAAACCACCAACGAAATGGGAATAAATAATTTTATAAAAATGACAGTTATTAACACTATACCACCAACGATTATTAATAATAAATCTCTTCCGGGTGTACTTGATGACGTCATCGACGCAGGCGCATTGAGGATGGAGCGGTCGAGAGAGCGGCCGCCTCTCAGTGCGCCTGCGCCAATTGAAGACAGGTACGGCGCAGGCGCGAGATTTCAAATTCTAACAGCGCCAGCAGAGAACGATTCCCTTCCCTGGCCCTGTCAATCAGCATGCCGAGGGGGCGTCATTACCATCGGAGGATGCGGCTGCTACCAGCAAGTAGCCGCCCTACTTGCTGGTAGCAAGGTAATTAGCATATTTTAAAAATCGATTTTTAGCAAATTCTACTGAACCAAAATGATTAATTTGCTTATGTATCATGAGATCGCACTATAGGGATTATTAGTAAAGAAAAAAAAAAAAAACGGTTTAATGGGGTGTCAGAAACCCTTTAAATTCTAGTGAAATGAATAGAAATTCAGACAAGAGCCACGATTGACTACCCTTTGCTCACTTATTCTGGTGTCCTAGGTTGTGACCAATGGATTGGCAAATGAAGTGCAGGGAGTGCCTTTAGAGATAATAGGAAAGATGCTCTGAAGCACTAACTGCTGTTCTGACAAGTGAACAGCACGTTCAGGCTAAGAGCATGATGAGGAGGAGGAGGAGGAGGAGGATGCTTGCTGCAGTACATTATTGCACTGATTCCATCCAAGCAGTACTTTTTGGGGTAGATTTTTAAAAGTTGTCTAAGAAAAATCTTTGTTGCCCATAGCAATCAATCACAGCACAGCTTTCATTATGCAAAAGCAGAATAAAAAAATTACATCTGTGCTGTGATTGGTTGCTGTGGACAACAAAGTTTTTTTCTTTTAGACGGTTTACAGAAGTCTCCCCTTTTTCTGTTTAAAGGGAAACTGTCACCATGAAAATGCTAGGTAATCTAATTTTGTGGGAAAAGATTCAGTAAAACCTGTACATCATTCATTTAAATTCCTGCTCATTCTGGGCTTTGAAGTCTAGGAGGCGGTCCTATCAGTGATTGACAGCTATCTCTGTATACACAGCCATAGAGGGAAGGCTCAGTCACTGATAGGACCGGCTCCTTGACTTCAAAACCCAGAATGAGCAGGAATTTAAATGTATAAGGGCCTTGATTGGCCCAGGAGACATGGTCCGTGTTGGCCATATGTCATGGGCCGCCCATGGCTTGCCTGACGAAAACTGACTGTGTCATAGTAATTTATGATACAGCCAGTTAGTATCTGATCGCAGGGCTATTGTACTGCGCTCACATCATCATATGACTACAGTGCAATAGCCCTGCGATCAGATATAGACTGACTGTGTTATAAATTACTATCATACAGTCAGGGGAGCCGCAGTCAACACATGGACCGTGTTTTCTGCGCCAATCATGGTCGCCTGCATGAGTCCTAAATTAAAGTTTTACTAAATCTTTTCCCTTAAAACTCTTTCAATCTGCTCAGCTCCTCCTGCTGTATAACATGCCGCCTGCAGACTGCACTGAATTTTTATGGTGACAGGTTCCCTTTAATAGGAGGGAGTCCTTCAGTAACGACCAAGTACCCGAATAAGATGTAAACTGACATGGGTTGTCTTGAGCCAACATTATGGGGTGGGGGGGATCTGTGGATGGCATTGTTATGGGGTGGGGGGGGGATCTGTGGATGGCATTGTTATGGGGTGGGGGGGATCTGTGGATGGCATTGTTATGGGGTGGGGGGGATCTGTGGATGGCATTGTTATGGGGTGGGGGGGATCTGTGGATGGCATTGTTATGGGGTGGGGGATCTGTGGATGGCATTGTTATGGGGTGGGGGATCTGTGGATGGAACTGTTATGGGGTGGGGGATCTGTGGATGGCATTGTTATGGGGTGGGGGGATCTGTGGATGGCATTGTTATGGGGTGGGGGGAATCTGTGGATGGCATTGTTATGGGGTGGGGGGGATCTGTGGATGGCATTGTTATGGGGTGGGGGATCTGTGGATGGCATTGTTATGGGGTGGGGGATCTGTGGATGGAACTGTTATGGGGGGGATCTGTGGATGGCATTGTTATGGGGTGGGGGGATCTGTGGATGGCATTGTTATGGGGTGGGGGGAATCTGTGGATGGCATTGTTATGGGGTGGGGGATTTGTGGATGGAACTGTTATGGGGGGATCTGTGGATGGCATTGTTATGGGGTGGGGGGATCTGTGGATGGCATTGTTATTGGGTGGGGGATCTGTGGATGGCATTGTTATGGGGTGGGGGGATCTGTGGATGGCATTGTTATGGGGTGGGGGGATCTGTGGATGGCATTGTTATGGGGTGGGGGGATCTGTGGATGGCATTGTTATGGGGTGGGGGGATCTGTGGATGGCATTGTTATGGGGTGGCGGGATCTGTGGATGGCATTATGGGGTGGGGGGGGGGATCTG
The DNA here is from genome assembly GCF_905171765.1 of Bufo bufo. Lineage (NCBI taxonomy): Eukaryota > Metazoa > Chordata > Amphibia > Anura > Bufonidae > Bufo > Bufo bufo. The sequence continues at coordinate 189,020,400 of NC_053389.1, forward strand.
TGGATGGCATTATGGGGTGGGGGGGGGGGGGGATCTGTGGATGGCATTGTTATGGGGTGGGGGGGGGGATCTATGGATGGCATTGTTATGGGGTGGCGGGATCTGTGGATGGCATTGTTATGGGGTGGGGGATCTGTGGATGACACTGCTATATGTCATCCACAGATCCCCCTCATAACAGTGTCCCCCAATACACCGGCCCTCTGCTCACCGAAGTATTTATAAACATGAATCCTTATCCTGTTAAGTTTAACGCTGCGCTCTCCCATGTTCCCCTGTATCCCCACAGCACTTCCGAACAAGCTTCAATAGCAGGCAGAGCGGACGGCAGCAGTAACGTCACTCACTGACGTCGAGCGCCTGCTCCTCCCACTTTATGAATGAAGCAGGCGGAGCAGGCGCGCGACGTCAGTGAGTGACGTTACTGCTGCCGTCCGCTCTGCCTGCTATTGAAGCTTAAGTAAGTGCTGTGGGGATACAGGGGAACATGGGAGAGCGCAGTGTTAGTTAAACTTAATAACAGGATAAGGATTCATGTTTATAAATACTTCGGTGAGCGGTTGGGGGCCCGATGTAAGAGTACAGTGACTGCACCGGGCCCCGCCCCTACTTCCGGACTCCAGCCCCTCCTCTTACCCGGCTCATACATCGCAGACTGCAATGTAAAATGGAAGCATTCGCCCCATAAGACGCAGGGGCATTTTCCCCCCACTTTTGGGGGGGGGGGGGAAAGTGCGTCTTATGGGGCGAAAAATACGGTATATATGAAAGTTGTAGAACTTGCCATTTAAACAGCATCTGAGTTTTCGCCCCTTTAAAGAGAACCGGTAATCAAATTTATGCTGACTGTACTGAGGGCAGTATAAAGTATTGACAGAAATGCTGAGTTCAGCGGTGTGTCACTCATCAGCTAAAAGTAAGTGGTTGCCGAGAACCAACATCATAATCATTGCAGATTAGGCCTGTAAAAGAGTCACGGCCACCTGAGAAGAGTCATGAATTCCTGCTCTCCTGCCCACCTGCTGATGACTGACCGTCTTCTACCTAGTTTTCTCCCTTTCTCTCTAGGAGAGAACTGCCAATCATCAGCAGATGGGTGAGAGAGCAGGAGATTAGGAATAACCAGGACTCTTCTCATGTAGATTTCACTCTTTTTCAAGGCCTGGGCTGCAATGATTATGATGCTGGTTCTCGGCAACCTCTTACTTTTAGCTCATGAGTGATACACCGCTGAAATCTGCATTTCTGTCACTATTTTTTCCTGCCCTCAGTGAGGTCAGCATAAAGTTGATGACAGGTTCCCTTTAACCCCTTAGGGACGTAGGAAGTACCGGTACCTGTTTCCCGAGTCCTTAAAGGGGTTATCCGACTTAAATAAATCTATTCTAATTGCATTTATTGTAGACCAGTGAAAGATTCTTAAAATCACTTTCATTACCTATCTATCACTGTTTGGCCAGTTCAGTTCAGGGTCATGTTACACCTGACGTCAGTAAGCCAGCTCTGCTGGTGACGTCTCGTTTACAAGCTTCTCCCTGCTTGAGGGAGTGGCCAGGCTGTGTAAACGAAACGTCAGAGCCTCTGGTGCCCTCCCCCCTCCAGCTCTTGTCACTGCCTCGGCTCTGCTATGCGATCACTCATGTGCAGTACATACCAAGGTGATCTCTTCTCCAGCAGCACAGGGTATGTTTGTCCCTCCTGCATTCACTGGGGCTAGAGGTGGCAGTTTGTAAACGTTCCCCTCTGCATCTGGGGATCGCTATTACAGCCCTGGGTCGTCGTCGTCCCCCCCCCACACTAGTACACATTCAACACCCCCTGGGAAATATAAATAAATTATTGGCCATCATTATTATCATCATCATCATCATCATTATTCAGCTATATAAAATCCTTATCTGCCACCAATATATGGATTTATCTAAGCAATATCCATATTGAATATATATTTGAATAATATAGATATTGCTTAGATACATATATTGCTAATGATATTTTCACACTAGCGGCAGGACGTATCCGACAGGCTGTTCACCCTGTCGGATCCGCCCTGCCGCTATTTGCCCGTGCCGCTGGACGGATCCGTTATTGCAATTCATTTCTAGACGGATCCGCACCTGGACGACGGAGCTGCCTTGCGGATCCGGCGTTGCAAAACAACTGAAGGACGGATCCGCCCTTCCTGTCTGCGCATGCGCAGAACATGAAAAATGTGAAAAAGACTGACAGAGGGATCCATCCATCCACATGACAAGCGGATAGACTGATCCGTCCTTCCGGTCTACGCATGCACAGAACATGAAAACTGAAAAAGACTGAAAGAGGGATCCGTCCATCCGCATGACAAGCGGATAGACGGATCCGTTATTGCAATGCATTTCTAGATGGATCCGCACCTGGATCCGTCTACAAATGCTGTCACTTGTCACACTGATCGGCGGATCCAGCAGGCACGCAGCTCCGACGACGGAGCTGCCTTGCGGATCTGGCTTTGCAAAACAACTGAAGGACGGATCCGCCCTTCCGGTCTGCGCATGCGCAGAACATGAAAACTGTGAAAAAGACTGCAAGAGGGATCCGTCCATCGACATGGCAAGCGGATAGACGGATCCGTTATTGCAATGCATTTCTAGACGGATCCGCACCTGGATCCGTCTACAAATGTTGTCAGTTGTCACACTGATTGGCGGATCCGGCGGGCAGCTCCGACGATGGAACTGCCTGCCGGATCACACTAACGCTAGTGTGAAAGTACCATAAAAAAAATCCAGGACTTTTAGTCAAGTGGCCGCTCGCTGTGCACTGCCGTGCTGCGCCATAGCTCCACCACCGTCCCCTTTATAGTCAATGGGGACAGAGCGGCAGTCCAGCGGCACGGCAAAATAGCGGCTGGCCGGATCCGACAGGGTGAACAGCCTGTTGGATCGATCCTGCCTCTAGTGTGAAAGTACCCTTAGGCTCCATTCACACATCCGCAAATGGGTCCACATTTGTTCTGCAATTTTGCGGAACGGGTGCGGACCCATTCATTTTCTATGGTGACGGAATTTGGAATTAGTGCAAATACGTCCTCCTTGATATACTGTAATAACAGAAAGAACATTTTTAGACTAGAAACAAAACCAAACATGAAAGAAATGTATGTAAAATAACATAACCTTACACTGTGCAGCTGCAATGTGACAGGGAGGTCTTCTGCCCTGTGTGTATTTATTTATTTTTATGCAAAGTGCAGAGCAGGGTGAGGGGAAGGTCAGGTTGTTCACGCCCAGAAATATTCATGAGGCAGAGCTCAGGCTTTGTTGTTATACGCCCCCTCAGCATGTACTTCAGCATGTAAACAAAGCAATGACAGAACCATGAAAAGGTGGACATATGGGTTTTAACTTGATGAAATCAAGCTTAACCAAATTATATGTATATTCTGATGGATTTTAAGTGTTTTTTTTTTTTTTTTTATTAACTCGGATAACCCCTTTAAGGAAATCATTCAGCGGGCATCCTGTCCCCCCGTATCGGCAATCGCCGCAAACCGCAGGTCAATTCAGACCTGCTGTTTGCGGCTTTACCTGCGGTTTGTGGCGGCGATCGGGCGTGCCATCGGGTCCCCATGGGGCTGTGGGGGGGACCCGATGGCATGGAAGGCAGTGTGATGCCTTCCTGAGGCATTGCGCTGCCTTCCGTGAAGAGCCTGTGAGATCCAGCCCCCTGGATCTCACAGGCACCGGAAGCTGTATGAGTAATACACACCGTATTAGGCCTCATGCACACGGACTGGGTTTTTTGCGGTCCGCCAAACGGATTTCCGTTGTTCAGTGATCCGTGACTGTTTTTTCTTCCGTGGGTCTTCCTTGATTTTTGGAGGATCCACGGACATGGAAAAAAAAGACATTTTGGTGTCCGCCTGGCCGTGCGGAGCCAAACGGATCAGTCCTGACTTACAATGCAAGTCAATGGGGACGGATCCGTTTGACGTTGACACAATATGGTGCAATTGCAAACGGATCCGTCCCCCATTGACTTTCAATGTAAAGTCAGGAGTTAATATACCATAGGATCAGAGTTTTTTCCAATCCGATGGTATATTTTAACTTGAAGCGTCTGGGAACCCCTCTGTTAGAATATACCATCAGATTTGAGTTAGATCGTGAAAACTCATATCCGACAGTATATTCTAACACAGAGGCGTTCCCATAGTGATGGGGACGCTTCAAGTTAGAATTTACTAAGAACTTTGTACATGACTGCCCCCTGCTGCCTGGCAGCACCCGATCTTACAGGGGGCTGTGATCCGCACAATTAACCCCTTAGGTGCCGCACCTGAGGGGTTAATTGTGCGTATCATAGCCCCCTGTAAGAGATCGGGGGCTGCCAGGCAGGAGGGGGCAGACCCCCCTCCCCTGTATTTAACTCATTGGTGACCAGTGCGGCCTCCCCCCCCCCTAATTAAAATCACCTTCCCCCATCATTGGTGGCCAGTGCGGCCCCCCTCCCTCCCCAGTATTATATTCATTGGTGGCCAGTGCGGCCTCCCCTCTCTCTCCCCCCCCCCTAATTAAAATCACACACCCCCCCATCATTGGTGGCCAGTGCGGCCTCCCCTCTCCCCCCCCCTCTAATTAAAATCACACATCCCCCATCATTGGTGGCCAGTGCGGCCCCCCTCCCTCCCCAGTATTATATTCATTGGTGGCCAGTGCGGCCTCCCCTCTCCTCCCCCCCCCCTATTAAAATCACCTTCCCCCATCATTGGTGGCAGCAGAGAGTTCCGATCGGAGTCCCAGTTTAATCGCTGGGGCTCCGATCGGTAACCATGGCAACCAGGACGCTACTGCAGTCCTGGTTGCCATGGTTACTTAGCAATTTTAGAAGCATTATACTTACCTTCGCTGTCTGTGACTGGCCGGGCGCTCCTCCTACTGGTAAGTGAAAGGTCTGTGCCGCGCATTGCCTATAGCACAGACCTGTCACTTACCAGTAGGAGGAGCGCCCAGCCGGACACAGACATCGCAGGTAAGTATAATGCTTCAAAAAATTGCTAAGTAACCATGGCAACCAGGACGGCAGTAGCGTCCTGGTTGCCATGGTTACCGATCAGAGCCCCAGCGATTAAACTGGGACTCCGATCGGAACTCTCCGCTGCCGCCAATGATGGGGGAAGGTGATTTTAATTGGGGGGGGGGGAGAGGGGAGGCCGCACTGGCCACCAATGATGGGGGGGGGGGGTGTGATTTTAATTAGGGGGGGGGGAGAGAGGGGAGGCCGCACTGGCCACCAATGATGGGGGGGGTGTGATTTTAATTAGGGGGGGGGAGAGAGGGGAGGCCGCACTGGCCACCAATGAATATAATACTGGGGAGGGAGGGGGGCCGCACTGGCCACCAATGATGGGGGAAGGTGATTTTAATTAGGGGGGGGGGGGGAGGCCGCCCTGGTCACCAATGAGTTAAATACAGGGGAGGGGGGTATGCCCCCTCCTGCCTGGCAGCCCCCGATCTCTTACAGGGGGCTATGATACGCACAATTAACCCCTCAGGTGCGGCACCTAAGGGGGTTAATTGTGCGGATCACAGCCCCCTGTAAGATCGGGTGCTGCCAGGCAGCAGGGGGCAGTCATGTACACAGTTCGTAGTATATTCTAACTTGAAGCGTTCCCATCACTATGGGAACGCCTCTGAGTTAGAATATACTGTCGTATATGAGTTTTCACGAAGTGAAAACTCAGCTCTGAAAAAGCTTTTATGCAGACGGATCTTGCGGATCCGTCTGTGTGAAAGTAGCCTACGGCCACGGACGTGGATGCCAATCTTGTGTGCATCCGTGTTTTTTCACGGACCCATTGACTTGAATGGGTCCGTGAACCGTTGTCCGTCAAAAAAATAGGACAGGTCATATTTTTTTGACTGACAGGAAACACGGATCACGGCCGCGGATAAACAACGGTGCATTTTCCGAGTTTTCAACGGACCCATTGAAAGTCAATGGGTCCGCAGAAAATCACGGAAAACGGAACAACGGCCACGGATGCACACAACGGTCGTGTGCATGAGGCCTTACTCATACAGCCAATGCATTCCAATACAGAAGTATTGGAATGCGTTGTAAAGGATTAGACCCCCAAAAGTTCAAGTCCCAAAGTGGGACAAAAAAAAAAGTTGAAAAAATAAAGTTTTCCCCCCAAAAAATTACGTTTCAAGTAAAAATAAACAAAAACGTCATTTTCCCCAAATAAAGTTAAAAAAAAAATAGGGGGGGGGGGGGGGGAAGTATACATATTAGGTATCGCCGCGTCCGTATCGACTGGCTCTATAAACATATCACATGACCTAACCCCTCAGACGAACACCGTAAAAAATATAAAATAAAAACTGTGCTAAATAAACCATTTGTCACCTTACATCACAAAAAGTACAACAGCAAGCGATCAAAAAAGCGTTTGCCCACCAAAATAGTACCAATCTAACCGTCCCCTCATCCCGCAAAAAATGAGCCCCTACCGGCGACAATCGCCCAAAAAATTAAAAAAAACTATGGCTCAGAATATGGAGACACTAAAACATCATTTTTTTTTTTTTTTTAAAAGCTGTTATTGTGTAAAACTTACATAAATAAAAAAAATGTATACATATTAGGTATCGCCGCGTCCGTATCGACAGGCTCTATAAAAATATCACATGACCTAACCCCTCAGATGAACACCGTAAAAAATTTAAAATAAAAACTGTGCTAAATAAACAATTTTTTGTCACCTTACATCACAAAAAGTGTAATAGCAAGCGATCAAAAAGTCACACGCACCCCAAAATAGTGCAAATAAAACTGTCATCTCATCCCGCAAAAATCATACCCTACCCAAGGTAATCGCCCAAAAACTGAAAAAATTATGGCTCTGACTATGGAAACACTAAAACATGATTTTTTTTTTTTGCTTCAAAAAAGAAATCCTTGTGTAAAACTTACATAAATAAAAAAAAGTATACATATTAGGTATTGCCGCATCCGTGACAACCTGGTCTATAAAAATATCACATGATCTAACCTGTCAGATCAATGTTGTAAATAAAAAATAAACTGTGCCAAAACTATTTCTTGTTATCTTGCCTCACAAAAAGTGTAATATAGAGCAACCAAAAATCATATGTACCCTAAACTACTACCAACAAAACTGCCACCCTATCCCATAGTTTTTAAAATGGGGCCACTTTTTTGGAGTTTCTACTCTAGGGGTGCATCAGAGGGGCTTCAAATAGGACATGGTGTTAAAAAAAACTAGTCCAGCAAAATCTGCCTTCCAAAAACCGTATGGCATTCCTTTCCTTCTGCGCCGTGTGCCGGTACAGCTGTTTACTACCACATATGGGGTGTTTCTATAAACTACAGAATCAGGGCCATAAATATTGAGTTTTCTTTGGCTGTTAATCCTTGCTTTGTTACTGGGAAAAATAGATTAAAATGGAAAATTTGCCAAAAAATTGAAATTCTGAAATTTCATCTCCATTTGTCAATAACTCTTGTGTAACACCTAAAGGGTTTAAAAATGTTTGTAAAATCTGTTTTGAATACCTTGAGGGGTGTAGTTTCTTAGATGGGGTCACTTTTATGGAGTTTCTACTCTAGGGTTGCATCAGGGGGCTTCAAATGGGGACATGGTCGAAAAACAGTCCAGCAAAATCTGCCCTCCAAAAACCGTATGGCATTCCTTTCCTTCTGCGCCCTGTCGTGTGCCCGTACAGTAGTTTACGACCACATATCGGGTGTTTCTGTAAACTACAGATTTAGGGCCATAAATATTGAGTTTGGTTTGGCTGTTAACCCTTGCTTTGTAACTGGAAAAAAATTATTAAAATGGAAAATCTGCCAAAAAAGTAAAATTTTGAAATTGTATTTCTATTTTCCATTAATTCTTGTGGAACACCTAAAGGGTTAACAAAGTCTGTAAAATCAGTTTTGAATACCTTAAGGGGTGTCGTTTATAGAATAGGGTCATTTGGGTGGTTTCTATTATGTAAGCCTCGAAAAAGTGACTTCAGACCTGAACTGGTCCCTAAAAATTGGGTTTTTGTAAATTTCTGAAAAATTTCAAGATTTGCTTCTAAACTTCTAAGCCTTGTAACATCCCCAAAAAATAAAATATCATTCCCAAAATGATCCAAACATGAAGTAGACATATGGGGAATGTAAAGTAATAACTATTTTTGGAGGTATTACTATGCATTTTAGAAGTAAAGAAATTGAAACTTGGAAATTTGCAATTTTTTTTTACAAATTCTTGGTAAATTTGCAATTTTTTTATAAATAAAATGAATGAATTTTTTGGACTTCATTTTACCAGTGTCATGAAGTACAATATGTGACGAAAAAACAATCTCAGAATGGCCTGGATAAGTCAGTGTTTTAAAGTTATCAGCACTTAAAGTGACACTGGTCAGATTTGCAAAAAATGGCCAAGTCCGTAAGGTGAAATAGGGCTGAGTCCTTAAGGGGTTAAGGTAGACCTCAGTTATTTGTTGTTTTTTTTGTCTTTTATTTTTTTTTATTTCTCATAGTTTATCATCTAAATTCATTTTTTTACCAACAGCAGAGGAGCCGGAGCGTAAAAGAAAGAAGGGCCCTGCACCCAAGATGCTCGGCAATGAAGTGTGCAGTGTGTGCGGAGACAAGGCTTCTGGCTTTCATTACAACGTGCTGAGCTGTGAGGGCTGCAAAGGCTTCTTCAGGCGTAGTGTCATGAAAAATGCCAAGTATACCTGCAAGAACAACGGCAAATGTCAGATGGACATGTACATGCGCCGCAAGTGCCAGGAATGCAGACTTCGGAAGTGCAGAGAGGCTGGCATGCGGGAACAGTGTAAGTGAGAAAAGATTCTTGCCGCGACAAAGCTGTGCGGTTAAACGGCTCTTTCATAATCCTGACAGAATTGTTTGGGTTGGAGTTTCCCTTTTAATTCTGCTCCAGCAGTCAGCTTGGTTCTTTCCATAGGGATTTCCTATTTCATGAAAATGATGTCCACAATTAATTTTTTTCAAGTTTCCCCTCCCCACCTCGGTAGGACCTGCTCCCTGCCACTATGTTCTGGGCTGTCTTCACTGCACTTCCATTCCCTGCATATAAACTTCTTGCATGGATGGGGTCATGTGTGTCACTGCAGCCAATGACTGGCCTCAGAGGTGACATGACCCAGCAGTGATCGATCACAGCTGAGGCCAGTCGTCCTGTACATGTAGCAAAAGTATATTTGTGGGGACTGGGAGTGCAGTGAAGACAGCCCGGTGCTGACAAGGAGTAGTTAACTGGGGTTATCCAAACCCTATAACGCCCCCCTCTAATGCCCAATGCCCGGGCTCCTCACACAGGTTGTACTTGCCTTGTTCCCTGGCACCTGCGTCGCTTCTGATGCCCGCACTGCCCCAGCTGCATCTCCCCGTCGCACAATTAAAACATGCGGGTGTCAGCCAATAGCAGGCCAAGATGGGGACGAGCCTTCCTAGCATCACTCGTCATGCTAGGAAGTCTCGTCCCTATTGCAGATTGCTATAACGCGGCTGTCGGGGAGCAAGCTACGTACCACCTGAGTGAGGGGCCCGGGCATTATACGGGTTGGATAAGTATAGATCCCTTCATAAGTCTTGCTTGGTGGTGATGGTGTATTAAAAAAATAAAATAATGGACAACCCATTTAACCTTTGTATAATGAAAAACTCTGGCATGTAATTTATTCTTTGTTTCATTTCCTCACCGCTTCATAATCACTTTGCTGTCAGTGAATGGAAGCATTCTTGAGATGCAAAAGCTGAGAATCCGTACAGACCTAATAATTCACAGCGGAGTTGTATCCAGTCTAGACATTCCTCTGTCCTATAACAAGGGTTTACTTCAGACCATTAAACATGAGCGCAGGCCGGCTCACGGAGGATTGTCTACGCTAAAAACAATAGCAGAAATCTGCTAACAGGAGCATTCGGTCTGTGTTGCTTTTTACTTTGACAGAGCCATTTACTCTTCACAGCTTTCATCTGTTGCAGTTCCTTCCTCTTTTCCTTTGTTATTCTTAGTCCTGCCAGACGTTTGTACAGTCAGGTTGTCTGAGTTATTAAAATAGTCAGCATTTGTGATGAAATGACTATTTTATCCCCTGCCGCCTTCAGCACTGCCTCTCCAATCCTCTGCCGCTGCAGCAGTAACATGCCCATATACCACAAACTCCTCTGCAGCCAGTCCATGGCCTCAGTAGTGTTTGTCACATGATTGCTGAGGTCAGTGACTGGCTGCAGTGGTCATGTGGAGCATATAGGTACATCATCGCTGAAGCCAAACACAGCATGCAGGGAGAATTGGAAAAGCAGAAGTACGAAGTGGTGGGGGATAAAAATAGGATAGTATATTATGATTATTATATATTATTAAAACGTCATTCATTCCATGGTGCTGTACATATGAAAAGAGGTGTACATACATAGTAAAGGGAAAGCATGAATACGACGAGTTACAAACTGGTACGGAAGGAGAGAGGACCCTGCCTGTGAAGGCTTACAATCTACAAGGGATGGGGGTAAAGCTGGTTGTACAGCGGTATAGCAACATCAGGGTTACTGTAGGTTGTAGACTTTTGGTAATATATGTTGGGGTAGAGAGTTCCAGAGTATGGGGGATGCCAGGGAGAAATCTTGAAGACAATTGTGGGAAGAGCAGACAAGAGGAGAGTAGAGAATGAGGTTTTGTGAAGATCTGAGATTGCTTGTGGGAAGGTATGGGGAGATCAGGTCACGGATGTATGGAGGGGACAGGTTGGGGACGGCCTTGTATATCGTAGTAAATGTTTTGTACTGTATTCTCTGGGCATTAGGGAGCCATTGAAGGGACTTACCGATAAAAGAGGGAGAGGTGGATTAGTCGGGCAGCAGAGTTGAGACTAGATTTGAGGGGTGCGAGAGTGCTAGATGGGAGGCCACAGAGGAGGATGTTGCAGGAGATGATAATGGCATGTACAAGCATTTATGCTGACTACTGGGTGAGAAATGTGTGGATGCGGGAGATGTTTTTGTTGGAAGCAGCAGGAGGTGGAATGGGCTTGGATGTTATAAATGCTACCTTGGCTGAAATTTTTTAGTAACTGACGACTGATCATGCATTCATGTTATCTCTCTCATCGTTCTGTCAGGTGTGCTTTCTGAAGAGCAGATCCGAAGTAAAAAGATCAAGAAACAGCAACAAGAGGAAGATGTGGTTCGATCCTCTGCAGTTTTAATTCCACCCAGTCCATTGGTGGTCACTCAGGATGTTGTACAGCTAACACCACAGCAAGAAGTAATGATCCAGCAACTTGTCTCCGCACAGCAACAATGCAACAAGCGGTCCTTTAGTGATCAGCCCAAAGTAACGGTAGGATCCCTAACAAGTCTTTGCACTTTCTATCCTTCTGGGAATTACTTCGCTGAGCAACCTATGATTCTCAGTTGGTTTACATAACCTGTTTAAACATCTTTTGCAGAAGTTTGACTTTTTAGCCTGGGGAGTCCTCCTGTATGAACCACAGAGGAGAGCACCTATGGAGTTCTTTGGTTTCTCTCTAGAGGACCTACCCTCTCCATGGATTTCATGGACATTCCCTCCATTTACACTGGTGCATGCGCAGTTTGTCCCCAGTGTAAGTGGAGGCCGCTAATGGACGAGACACTCCACAGGAAGCAGGCGAGCAGACCTGAAAGTAACCATAAATTAGGCTTATTAAACTATTGGACTCCAGTGCCGATGGTTTAGAAATGCCCCTTACTCGCTGCATGCATATGCTGTACACAGCTGTACTTCCTGTTTAATACTGAAAAAATGGGTGCAATTCCTGTTGTAATGGCTCAGACGCTGTATGTTGCCTTTTGTGACTTTTGTTAGATGACAGCACGGCTCACAGACATCAATTTCATATCCTCATTTCCCCCGTGTAGCCGATTCAGCACTTTCCTTTCCTCTCACATTTATAGCTTATGCTCTTTGTGCCTCCTAAGGACTTTATCCTCACAATCTCTCCTCTTCTTCCTTTTCAGCCATGGCCTCTTGCAAACGACCCCAATAGCAGGGAAGCCCGCCAACAGCGCTTTGCTCACTTTACAGAGCTTGCCATCATCTCTGTGCAAGAGATTGTGGATTTTGCCAAACAAGTCCCAGGTTTTTTGGAGCTATCTCGAGAGGATCAGATAGCGCTTCTTAAAGCATCCACCATTGAGGTAAAAAAACGTCTACAAGTCAGCTGGTGAAAGTTGAGGCAGTTGCCTTTAATTGCAATGAAGAATGGTTTTCAAGAGGGATGGTCTTCTCAAAGAATATGGCCAGTGTGCGTTTTGTATGATGGATTGTAAGTCACCTGAAATAACCGGTCTAGATAAAGAATTCTAAAAACCCACAGCCACCATGAGTTCAACTGATAACCCTCTACTCCTCATATTATCCTATTCTATTGGTTATGAGACTTAAAGGGACTTTCTGGGAGGGGGGGATGTAAAGGAACAAAAAGTCCTGGAAACCCTCTTTAAAGACTTCTCATTGCCCCGAATATGTGGAGGTGAATGGGGCACCAGATCCCTGTATAAGCCTAATGGAGTTTTATGCCCTTCCACTGCAAGTGGTGCCCTTGATTCTCCCCCACAGGCTTTGTTTGCTTGGCCGGAGCGATGACATGCCCTTATACTCTCCACATGACTGCTGCAGCCAGTATATCTGTATACCAATAAGGCTGTGGGCATCCCATCGCTGCAGCCAAGAACATGACATCGTAGCTGCAGCACTGGAATCGGTGGGAGCCTTAATTAGGCGAGTATACATTCTTCTATAATTTTAGCACAATTACTGCCTTGGGGGACATTTTTAATGACTCGGACAACCCTATAAATATATTACAAAGTGCTATGTGATGTTAACACGGGTTACTATTCCTAGCGATCAGACATTGGAGAGGGCATGCATGGTATTATTTAATGTGATATGCTGGGACTTGTAGTTTCCCAGCAGTTTTGGATACACGTGTAGACCATTCCTCCTCAGCATCCTGCTTTTATTCATCAACAGATCATGTTGTTGGAGACAGCGAGGCGTTACAATCATGAGACCGAATGTATAACCTTCCTGAAAGACTTCACATACAGCAAGGATGACTTCCACCGAGCAGGTGAGTTGTATACGGTTTCTCATTCACATTGCCCTACTTGGAATCTGTATGTACATATCCATAATATTGTGCCCTTGGCTTGCTGTGGACTTTGATTTTAATATACGGTTTCCTGTCGATTCTATGTGATGCATTATTCCTAGGGGAAGACGGGGCACATGCAGAGGTACCATGCGGTAGCATACAGAGTACAATTCCCACCATGCCCTGCTGATAGCTGTAGGCAGTCTGGGCATGTGGGGAGTTGTAGTTTTGCAACAGCTGGAGAGCCGCAGGTTGGCCATACCTGCATTATGGTCTCTGTATTCAGAAAATCCCATAGCATATGATGGTTGCAGTTTAGTGTCCTTATTAGGGCCTTGATATCGAAATTGCTTAATGACTTGATTGAGATTGGTTCGGCTACTAGGCCCCACTTTTCTGTGAACAGGTCCTTGCACACCTGACTGCGAAATGGTCACACGTCATTTTTTATTGAAATCATTGGGATTTACGGAAAACGTCTAATGAAATTGCTCCTATACATTCCAATGAAGAATAAATGCGCACACGTTCTTAGGAACTTTGGGGCTATCAGCTTCTGGACCTCCGCAGGTCAGACTTGTGTTAAAGTTTTCAATTGGAACCAAGTAAAAAGAAAATTCAGCTGCTGTTTCGTACTTGTTATGGCAGCCCGGTTGTTCTTATATTCCCCCTCAGAATGTCGACCTATTGTGTCAAGTGCCGGTGAAAGAAGCCACTTCTAGAGTGATTGCTGGCAGTGGTCCCCAACTTTTCTTACCTTGAGAGCCACATACAGAGCAGAGAGATGGTTGTGAACTACATTTAACACAAATCCATATAACCAATAGGAAATGCCTGAAAATGGTTCCAAATAGCAGTGAATCAGTTCAGTGGGAGACCTGACGCTGCATATTTTCTGCTGGTCTTACAAAATCAGGATTATATTTGGGGACAGTTGTCCACACCTGGGTGACTGCATGTGTATATCTGTCATGTGGGTTATATTCAGATTTTAATATCCAGTTTCCTCCTGTAGTGCCTTTATTAGTAATGTCCCCTATAGTGCTCCCAGTTAGGGCTCTTTCACACGAGTGGATGCTGTGCGGGTAATCCGCTGCGTGAAGGAATGCCAAGCCCCACTCTGGACAGCAGAGACACGGAGCAGTAACATAATTGATAATGCTCTGTGCCTCTCTGTGATCTTTTTACTACAAAATCACAGCGAGATAAAGTTGTCACCGTGATTTTGTAGTAAAAAGGGCACAGAGCATTATCAGTCATGTTAATGCTCTGTGTCTCTGCTGTCCGGAATGGGGCTTGGCTCTCTTTCACGCAGCGGATTACCCGCACGGCATCTGCTCGTGTGAAAGAGCCCTTAAAATCCCCTTTTCAGTACCACCAGTAGATATAATGGCCTTTAGTAGTTATAATGTCCCATATAGTGCCCCTAGTAATTATAATGTCCACTGTAGTGCCCCCAATAGTTATAATGGCCCCTGCAGTGCCCCCAGTACATATAGTAACCCCCCACGCGCGCACAGTGCCTGCAGCCTGAGTTGCCTGTTTCTCCACTCAGGCATGCATGAAAAAAAGACCACCTGCGTCTTGGCGCAGGCATGCTGAGGACTTCATGTGTGCATGAGATCAGGCGCAGGCAGTCACGATCATGTCATAATTTCATGACTGCCTTCATCGGCCTCAGGCCCATGAGCGTAACCAGCAGGGTAGGGAGCCAGTGGCTCCTGCGTCCTGCCATTAGCCATAGCACAGCAGCCACAGGCTCGTCTCCTACACTTGCTCATATCATTTGAGCAAGTATAGAATGTGGCTCGTTATGGGTTCGGGATTGCTGTTCTAAGGGAATCAAGAGAACAGCAGGGGGCACTATAGCAAGTATATGGAGCAATGTCTACACACAGAAGCATTTTATTTTAAATTATTCCAGTTAAAAAAAAGTGTTTTTGTTTTGCATACTGTAACAAAAAAATTGGCATTTATTCATGGGGCAACCCCTTTAAGTCAGTTTTGGGGCAACTTTGATAAAAATAAAAAAAAAGTCCCATTTTATAGATTGTGGCCTGAAGGGAAAGCAAGCATCTTATTTCTTCAGGACACGATTTGGCTCCTAACTGTAACCATACTACCTCCATAAGGCAAGTGTCGCACAGCGTCAGAGGTTGCGTGGAAGCCTATGTCCTTTCAGCTTCCATCGGTATACATCTTTTTCTGTTGAATGGAATAGCATAGCCTTCTGCCCTATTCCGTACACCTTGCAGTGTGCGTTTCTTTTTTAAACACTGGAACCTATGGGCTTACAGATACCGAGTGCAGTGGCAGACATTGGAGGTGTACATCAAAAGTCCTCCCGAAATATACCTCCGGTATACACACTGAACGGACCCTTAGGCTACAGCTAAATGGTGGTGGTTTTCATCTACAATGTGGGTGGTAGGATTGGTACCCAAACCAACTGCTTCACTTTTTGCTTGACTTTTTTCCTTGATGAAAGGGACTACACGATCACATTGGTTGATGACCCCTTCCATTTCTTCAGTTTACAGACAGATGTGACCGTATTTGCCTAAGATAGGATGTGATATCACTGCTTGAGGGCAAGGATCCAAATGGCCAATACCAAGCATCAGTAGCAGGTGGTGAAATCATTGAGCTCTACCTATCCCTAAAGTTTCACTTACCTGAATGCCTCTGTTAATGAGATCCTAAGCTGAGACCTGTACTGGCCATGATTACCTGGTAACCAAGCAGGACTGTCATGAACCACCTGGGGTCTTGTACATGATACTGCAGGTGACAATTGGGGGCAGCTCGAGCTCCCTAACACTTCCCAAATGCTGACGTTTACTTTTTTTTGTTTTGTTTTTTGCTTGGTCTTGTCCTCAGGGTTACAGGTGGAATTTATAAACCCCATCTTTGAGTTTTCACGTGGCATGAGGCAGATGCAGCTGGACGATGCAGAATATGCCCTCCTAATAGCGATAAACATCTTCTCTGCTGATCGGCCAAATGTGCAGAACCATCAGCTTGTGGAAAACCTCCAGTTACCTTACGTGGAAGCTCTGCATTCCTATACCCGCATCAAGCGACCTCAGGTAGATATGGAGACTAATATTTTACAGAGACTAACTTCACTCATGATGTCTTCCTCCTTGTGAACCAGAAGTTGTATTTTTCTCTCCAGGGTCTCATGTCCAACTGGAGATGGTAAAAATATTTCGGATACTCTTACAAGGAAATAAGTTGGGGATGAAACAAACCTTTAAGTGGTTTCTGATATCTAGGGAGTGTTTCCACATCATGGCCTCCAGGTGGCAGTGGTGTTCTCTTTTGAGAGAGAGAGGCTATTTTTTCAGTGAGTGGAGTAATTTACTTCTGTAGCACCATCTCTTTGTGAGAGGTCTGAGACTATGGTTGTATGGTTCAGACAGGCCATGTGCACATCTGAGTGTAGGATGGACAGAACCTTGACTGAACACTGGCCCATTATAGTCAGTGGACCAGATGGCTTGCACCGCCCAGCTCTGGTTTTCATGGCACATGCCCTTCAAGGTATGGGTGCGTGAGAAAAACAGACAACACATGGATGCCAACCTTGTGCCAGCCATTTGAAAATTCATGTGTTTTTACTAGCTAGAATACATAAGTTTCAGATCGCACTGTATGTCTTGTGCACGTCAAAGTATATATGGTAGAGGTCTGTGTAGGTTTTACCGGATGCAGTACAGGAGGCAACAACAAGTTCTTTGGATCAAACAGTTCAGTGTTTTATTCACACTTTAGGCAAGTGATAAAACAAGCAATAAGTCACCTTGCGGTGTTGGTGGTAATTCACACCATGTGGAGGTCACTGTTGAAGGGGCGGGCACTGTGGAGGTCACTGTTGAAGGGGCGGGCACTGTGGAGGTCACTGTTATGGGGGATACTGTATATCTTTTAACGACACACAGAAACATTAAAGGAAATATACCCGTGCAAAGCTGCGTTTTTCTGCTGGTATGTAATAAATTGTGGTGTTCCGTATAGCAGCATGCAGTACTTTTAGTCCTGCTGCCTCTCGGCGTGCGCTGCCGTGCTGCCACCGGAACTCCGCCCCCACCCCGATTATAGTCAATGGGGACGCAACGGCATTCCAGGGGCACACGTGAACTAGCGGCAGGACGGATCCGACAGGCTGTTCACCTGCCAGAACAGCTTGCCGGAGTCCCCTGCCGCTAAATGTTATTCTCAAGCCACTTTGAAAGGTACATGATGTAAATAGTGGTGAAAGAAAGTTTCTGAAAGGGAATCTGTCACCAGCAACCTCCGTATCCATCTGTTTGCCTAGACAATCCGGTTCACCTGACTTAAAGGGACTCTGTCACCACTTTCTAACCCCCCCTTTTAAAAGTATTGTCATCTCCATGGCGCCCCTGTGATTACAAAGGTGTTGTTAGAAGATAAATTCGCCGTCTCCTTTTGATAAAAAGAGCTTTTATCTAACCTGTCAATCTTCTTGATAAGGTGCCCAGGGCGTTTCTGTCGGTCTCAAGCTGCCGCCCGCCGCCGCCGCTGTTGGTGCCCAGCTCCTCCCCTGATGCTTTCAGCGCCGCCTGAATGTAATGAAATACGCCTCCGGCTCTCGCTCAGTGCCCCCTCCTCCTTTTCAAAGATCCCGCGCGTGCGCACAGGCCTGTGCCTGATGCGCCCGTGCGGACATTTACAATCAGCCTCATTGAGCGAAGTGCGCATGCGCGCACTTCGCTCAACCTCCTCATCAGACGAGCACTGCAGCCGGCCGGCTGCAGTGCTCGTCTGATGAGGAGGTTGAGCGAAGTGCGCGCATGCGCACTTCGCTCAATGAGGCTGATTGTAAATGTCCGCACGGGCGCATCAGGCACAGGCCTGTGCGCACGCGCGGGATCTTTGAAAAGGAGGAGGGGGCACTGAGCGAGAGCCGGAGGCGTATTTCATTACATTCAGGCGGCGCTGAAAGCATCAGGGGAGGAGCTGGGCACCAACAGCGGCGGCGGCGGGCGGCAGCTTGAGACCGACAGAAACGCCCTGGGCACCTTATCAAGAAGATTGACAGGTTAGATAAAAGCTCTTTTTATCAAAAGGAGACGGCGAATTTATCTTCTAACAACACCTTTGTAATCACAGGGGCGCCATGGAGATGACAATACTTTTAAAAGGGGGTTTAGAAAGTGGTGACAGAGTCCCTTTAAACACTAATTTTTATTTTTGTTCCGAGGCTTCATTCAGGAGTTATGATACTTTTACTTAATATGCAAATGAGGTCTTCGGTGCAATGAGGGTGTCGCTGTTTCTTTTGAGGCACCCAAACTCAGCCCGCTTTTGTGGTTAGCCCGTTCCTTGCTGCTTTGACCACAGAAATGAGTGGAGTTTGGGTGCAACAAGAGCAATGGTAACTGCCTCATTGCACCAAAGGCCTAATTTGCATATTAAGTAAAAATATCGTAACTCGGGAACTGAACCTCAGATCAACAAAAGAAAAACAGCGTTTTAATCAGGTGGACGGACCACAGCTATGTGTCTATGCAGTTGGATAGATAGTTCACTGGTTACAGATGCCTTTTAATGGTGACTGTATTTGTGAGTTATCCACTCCCTTCTGGTCCTCAACTGTGTTGTGTGACTGACACTCGACTATCCAACTGACACACGTGTTGTGTGGACAGTCAGTCAAATTCCTATGAAACCCACATTGAGGCATTCACTTGAATAGAGAAACGGACTTCCTGTCCACACACAACACGTCATTTGGAGAGTCAGTGTCAGTCACTTGACACAGCTGAGGAACAGAAGGGAGTGGATCACTCACAAACAGTCACCACTAAAAAAAGAAATGACTTCACTGCTATTTAAAATTTTTGGGAGTGCTTCCTTTAGGCGCTCTATCCTTAAAAGGGTTTTTTGAGATTTTAATTCTGATGACCTTTCTCTGTATAGGCCATCAGTATCTGATCGGTCAGGGTTGTTTGAGCGCTCCTGTGAGTACTGCGGAGGATAGGTCATCAGTATTAAAGTCTCGGAAAACCCCTTTAATCATACATTCTGTATACTTCTACAACGATTCAATGATCCATATTTGATCATTTGGCACTTATCGAGTCCCTCTAACTCATTTTTTCCCGTTTCTTCCCCAGGATCACCTGATGTTTCCTCGTATGTTAATGAAGTTGGTCAGCCTGCGCACCCTCAGCAGCGTGCACTCAGAACAGGTTTTTGCCCTCCGTCTTCAGGATAAAAAACTGCCACCTCTACTGTCTGAGATCTGGGATGTTCACGAGTAGAGGCTAATGAACAGTGTGCACCTGAGACCCTCTGACCTCCTTAACTTGCTAAGCAATGGACGATACAGGCGCTGCATATGGACTAAATGCCAGGCCTGCATCAAAGACCTTTCTGACATCACCTAGGGAGATGATGCAAACATTTCAGCTAACCCATGGAAGGTTAGGTACCCTAAGTAAAGAGACTTGAGACCGGGGAGAAGTACATACAGCTTTACAGTGACTTATTTATAGCTGGCCTGATCAGTAGAAAGGGATGCAATCTCTTTCTCTTGGGGCTTCTACCATGTTTGTCTTGTTTCGGGCTGGTTTTGTTTAGCTGAACCTTAGGTTGGTGACCAGGTAAGATACAGGGCTTCTTACCCTCCCCACAGGATGATGACTTTTATAAAGTAACTCCCCTGCAAGGCTATATGTGACAATGACTTCAGAGCAAGTCATGTGCTAGATGTAAATGTACAGAGATCTTATAGTTTAGTCTCGTGAAGCAGTGACTGAGCCACTGGTCTTCGCACTAATCCTGCTGTTGTGGAAAAAAAGTTAGTATTTTCTTATACGGAGGCGACTGAATGTTGTGCTATGAGATTAGCTACCCCCAGTGCTGTCAGTGTAGTGAATCAGATACCACTGTGTCTGGTCCTGCAAGGGTTCATGGATCAGGACATCCCCCGATCCCCTTCAGGCATCACCATAAGGCCTCCTGCACACGAACGTGTGTGCCCCGTGGCCGTGCTGCGGCCCACCAAATGCGGGCCGAAATGCATGAACACCGACTGTGGGGCAGCTGCAGCGGATCGCGGACCCATTCATTTTAATGGGTCCGCAATCTAGCCGTTCCGCAAAAAGATAGGACATGTTCTATCTTTTTGCAGAACGGAAGTACGGGACGAAACCCCACGGAAGCGTAGTGCTTCCGTAGGGTTCCATTCCGCATCTCCAGATTTGCGGACCTGTTGAAGTGAATGCGGAATGCACATGGAACGGTGCCCGTGTATTGTGGCTGTGCAAATGCGGTCCGCAATGCGGCAACGGGACTCCTACGGTCGTGTGCAGGAGGCCTAATGCAGTAGACCATCTTCCACAAGCTAGAAGTTACTCAATCCTTCCTGCATTAAATCTTGAACTTACATGGACTTTTCTGCCACCTCCATTTTAGTTGGCATTTGATATTGTTGATGATTTTCTTTTCTTTTCTTGGCACTTACTGTATTCTGCTTGGCTGGCAGGTACTAGAGGATATATTGGCCTATAATTCCATAATCTAATATTTTTTTATGCCCTGTAGCCTAACAGCATATATAAAAGTAACTTGCTTTTGGATACTCATTAGCTGGTTTTCCTGCTACTGCTTTTGGCTCCTGGTCCTGGACTGTGTGTCTTTCTTTTCTGTGTAAAGTGGGCAGTCCTTAAAGGGGTATTCCAGAACAAAGAAAAATGTGGGATGGTTGTTAATTGGTTAAAAAAAAAAAATCTCTTCTATTCTGATGGTGCTCGGGTCCCCGTTGTGATCCACTTCCTGATTCCACTTTTTTCTAAGATAGGAGAAGGACGTGAAGGGGACAGCAGGGGCCTGGTTACCGTCTTAATAGCAGCGAGGATCAGCAAAGTGTGTATAAGCCCATTTATTTGTTTAACCTATTCATGGCCATCTTGCTTTTTTCTGTCCTAGACTACCCCTTTAAGCCCTGCCCACATGACAGCTAAATTTCCCACAAGCACCTGATTTTCTGTACTGTACTGTGCTGCTGACATTAGCCAGTAGAAAACAACCAGTGTAGCAACTATAGGCATTAAAATATTCCAATTTATGTTTTTTGTAGAAAACTTACTGTTGGTGGTTGAGTGCCCGTCACACTGCCAAGCGGCGCAGATAGAGGCAAAAAACTGCTTGGGACATAGTGTACATGCCCGCCTAGTTCAGAACAAGAAGTGCGGGTGTCAGCCATGCATGCTCAACCTAGACTACTGGGGATGGAATAGGCTTGTGGGAATAAAACTTTAACCGAATGAAAATAATATTTGTGGCTACAGCTATGACACAAAAACCGCAGAATTACATGTCCCCTCTCCTCCATCAGCAGCTTCTCTGACGTTTCGACAATCTGTGGCCTTCCTTTTAAGCACTTAGATGGTAGATGAGGCGGGGTATTGGGTTAGCAGAACCCAGATGTAATAAAAGCCCTCTCCCTTATAATTTGTAACTAACCAGAACACCCTAAAATGGAGATTGAAAAAGGATTCTTGGTTGGTGCACCAAGCACCAGATTTGTCGGGGTTGCACAGCCTGTTCAATTGAGCATTCCCCCAGAAGTAGCTTTTAGTTGGGTCTAGTGATCCATGGGCAGTTTATTCTTGAAGTGAACTGCCAGACACGGCCATTTGTTATTACCTGTACGGTAAGCAAAGAATATCACTTCTCCAACGTAAAAGGTTTATTCAGATGCACCTTCCTTCAAGAAATAGCCCTGTAGGTTCAAGGACTTATAGTAGGGCCGCTTTGCTCATATGACATGTCTGTTATAGAAAATATTTGAATCACCTATTAAATAGCAATACTGGAACATTTTTTTTTTTTTTTTTCTTAAAAATTGCATGGTGCCTTTGCTTTATGCCTCCTGGAAATGAATAAACTGACAACAAAAGGGTGTGTCCTTTCACAGTCCGGCACTACTGAATGAGTGCTTCCAGTGTCAGACTGTGTAGGGACACACCCTGTTAACGAGAGGAATGGTAACATCCAGTTGTCAGTTTGTGTACATATCCAGGAGGAATAATTATTTATTATATTTTATAAATTATATTCCGCAGCACTTTATAAGCGAATATAATAAATTATTCCTCCTGGATATGTACACAAACTGACAACTGGATGTTACCATTCCTCTCGTTAACAGGGTGTGTCCCTACACATTCTGACACTGGAAGCACTCATTCAGTAGTGCCGGACTGTGAAAGGACACACCCTTTTGGCAAGAGAATGGTAACATCCAGTTGTCAGTTTATTTATTTCTAGGAGGCATAACAAAGGAAAGGCACCATGCAGTAACCAAGGAATAATACGTACACTGCAGGAGTGGAGCCTACACGGTATAGGGTATAATGGTTTTCCAGCTCTGCGGTTTTGACCCTCACTTGGTTTTGGCTAACAATAACTGATGCAGAACACGGACTATGTGAATGAGGTCTTATAAGAAAAGATGCTCTGAATTCTTGAGTTTACAAGGAGGTAGTCCATGTGGATCGGCCAGACCTCTACACTGATTTCACAAAGCTATATAGAAACCTCTATATACATATTTGTGTGTATATTTTGACACATTTGAAGTCTTACTTTAATAGGTTGTCCACATCACCCCCATCCTTTGTTTTTGAGGCCAGCAGTCTAGCTTCCGGTTTAATTCGCTTAGAAATGGTTCTAAGAAATGCTAATTTATAAAGGTTTCCCCATCAAAGAAAAATCTGTAAAACTTCCAGGGACACATGGTTGCTGCAGATTAGAAAGGGGAAAAAAAGCCTTAAACTGCACTGCTGCTGCTACTGCATTGTGTGACCATTCACGTACACCATATCCGACCGACATTAAAAATAATCTGCCACCAGCGACCTCCCTATCAAACTGTTCACCTAGACATATAGCTAGGGTTCACCTAATTAAAACGCTGTTTTTCTCTTGTTGATCTGAGTCTCCGTTCCTGAGTTATAATACATTTTCTTAATATGGAAATCAGGCCTTTGGTGCAACTAGGGCGCCACCATTGCTCTTGTTGTACCCAAACTCCACTAATTTCTGTGGCCACAACCTTCCTGACTGCTCTGATTGACAGGGCTAGGCAGTGGAAAAGCAGCCAGGGAGGGAGGGGCTGGCCACAAAAAGCAGAACTTGGGTACAGCAAGAGCAATAGTGACACCCTTATTGCACAAAAGGCCTACTTTGCTTATTAAGGAAATTTGCGGTCCGCAATGCATGGGCACCAACGGTGGGGCTGCCACATGCGGATCGCGAACCCCATTCACTTGAGGCACGGACAGAAACCCCATGGAAGCACTCCGTAGTGTTTCTGTGGGGTTCCTTGCCTCTGTTCCGCACCAACCTTCCGGATTGTGGTCCCATTCAAGTGAATGGGTCCACATCCGTGATGCGTTGCCAAAACAGCCAGGGCCCATAGTTGAGTGCATGAGCCCTAACTCGGGAATGGAGTCTCGCATTAACAAAAGAAAAACAGTGTTCTAATCAGGTGAAGTGAATCATAGATATTTGTCTATGCAAACAGGAGGTCGTTGGTGACTGGTTCTCTTTTTAAAGAGAGAACTGTCCCAGAGTGCTTCCCATGACCTCCTGCATTGTACATTTTCTTTTTTCGCCATAAGGGGAATCTAGGCCTTGTTGGTTTTGATGTGGTTGGCTTTTAGAAGCCAGGTTAGGACCACTATATCACCCCCCTACTGTTCTCTGCAGAGAGTTCTATCTAAAATTTAGTTTAGTAGAACCCTCTAAAAAACCTTTTCCACTGCATGGAAACACCTCACCTCTACCCTATTTTTCCACGAGGCCAAGGTTGCAGATAATACCTGGTACTTTTTTGGTACCACATCCGAGGAGGTTCCAAATCAGCCAAGCAGTTACCATGAAGGTGACATGACCACACTGCTGACTAGTGATTGGTCCAAGAGAATCCTCACAATGCTGCTACCAGCTACATTGAGGGGGGTTCCATATCCACTGTGGAAAACAGAGTTTCTGGTACCAAACCGAATAGTGTAGGATAGAGTTGATACTGTGCAGTGAAGAAGTGGCTTAAAGGGTTTCTCCAGGCTACAGATATTGATGACCTATCCGGATCCGTCATCAGTAACAGATTAGTGGCGGTCCAAACACCAGAAACTGTACCGTTGATATTGCTGGAGGGAAACTGCTCTGCAGTGGATGTACCTGGGTAATGCAACTCATCTCCCATTTAAGTGAATGGGAGTTGGGCATCCGCTCCATACACAGTTGCCGTCTCCACAGAAGCCCAAAACAGCTGATTAGTGGTGGTGCTGGGTGTCTGACCTCTACAATCTAATGTTGATGAACTATCTGGGGAATACATCAATATCTGTAGCCCAGGGAACCCTTTTAAGCCATTTTTTCACTGCATGGTACCAACTCTACCCTACTCCTTAGCCCGGAGAACCCCTTTAAGTGTATCCCCATTCCCAGACGTCCCCCCAGACTAGCTTTTGCCAGAGGTATACCAGATTATTCCATTATTTTTGACCTAGATGTTTAGTTAGAAAAAAAACATGGTGACAGAACTAATATTAAAATGATTGGTAGTACCATTCCTGGCATCCCATTAGATGTGTTTTTTTTTATTTTTATTTCTTAAAGGGGCACTTTAAAATTCTTATCCTTAAGTATACTTCCACAATCTGTCCATATATAAAGAAGTTATTAATTGATGCTTTACCTGAAGTGTAATAATTGACGACAGATTATTACGTTGCTGACAATGCCTGTTTGACCTTTGTAACGGCTTTTTAACAATTTAAGCTTTACGTTTGAGAACATGGGACATTGATGTTTTTCCCTTTTAAATGGTCTGTTCAGAATAAAGTGAAATCATGTTTAAGTACATCTTGTTTCCTTGCCTGTGACAACTACCAGAAAATGTTTCACTATAAGCTTCTTAAAGGGGTTGTCTCCCCTGATTAGAAGATCCAACAGCATCAAGCCATGCCTAGTTGTAATCCAAGGAAACACCTTCTGAACCATATCTGGTGAAGAAAAATGTCATGTATTTATCTCTGCTAGCAATGTTGAGATAATGATAAAAAAATATATAAAAAGCTTTTGCACATCATTAGACTTGTAAGTACATCTGGCCATACCAGGAAGCACCCTCCAGCGATCAGAATCCTAACATTCTTGCAGGGCACTCACCAGGAAGGGGCCATACAACAAGGATGGAAGAAATTTGTACCTGGAGCATTGTATTGTGGAATATGATGCTGCCCTGCCATACCGCTGACATCGCAAAGATGCCAAGAAGTATAGCACATGACCCCCGAGGTCATGTGCCTTTAACTCCTTAAGAACGAAGCCCCATTTTCCATTTCATCCACCGTGATGGCTCCAGATGAGATGAGATTGACCCCTTGACCTCTGTAGGGGCAGGAATACACAGAGAGAGAGTTTAACAGCCCCCACCCACTCTCGCCCTTTAGTGTTTTCCTGTCCCTACAGGGCACTGCACAGAGAGGACTCCCTAAGGGGAGTTGAAGAGTTACTTTCGGTTTTTCTTTACAACTTATTTTTATTTCTTTCATTATGGGAGCATAGCCAGATACACTGCCTGATTTCCCAGAAGGGGAGCGCGTCATCACGCAGGCGCAGGGATGACATCAGACGCCGCACGGTATGAAAGTAGTGCAGCGTTTTCAAAACCGTTTCCCCTGACTCCAGTAAGAATGTCAGCTCCTGAAGCTCCCGTGACCCGCATGGGCTGCGCAGACCCACCTTCGGCTACTCCATCCGTGAGTTTCCATATGGGGAATCTACATTTTCTTTTCCTTGCGTCTGATTGCATATATGCGCTGATTCTGGGTTGCTCTTCTTTTACCAGGGAGTTAAAGAAATAAAAGTTAAACCAAAATATAACAAGTGTGTCACTTGTTCAAAAAAATTACCTGAGGGATATAGAAACTATGCAAGTCTTGCAACCGTCTATCCTGATGGAAGTAAAATCCATGATTCAGGATGAAATTAGATCCTCACTGGCCACACTTACTCCCCTTCAAACCACACCTCCTGCTAAAATGCCAAGGTTATCTGTTCCATCCTCCTCTGATGTTGAGGACATGGACGACGTGGCGTCTGTTTCTAGACGGGATTTTGAGGATGATCAATTATCAGAAGGAGAGGTAGTGGAAGACGATAAAAAATACTTCTTTTGGAGGAACTACTTAAGGCAGTGAGAGAGACCATGGGGATTGAAGACATCCAAAAACCGAGATCGGTACAGGATGAAATATTTGGGGGATTACGTACAAAAAGAGCCACGGTTTTCCCTATCAATGAAAATATTAAGGAAATGGTCCGTCATGAATGGGTGGATCCAGAAAGGAGAATTTAGAAAAAGGCTTCCTTTTGATTCTACAGAAGCAAAAATCTTTAACGAAACAACCAAAATAGACATATAATTGGCAAAGGTTGTGAAGAAAACTTCCCTGCCATTTGAAGACTCATCACAATTACGTGACCCAATGGAACGGAAAGGGGATACCCTTCTAAGTAAATGTAGGGAAACGTCCATGTTCGGGGTGAAAACAAATATTGCGGCTACATCCGTTGCTAGAGCCATGTACTTCTGGCTTAATGAGCTAAAGAACCATGTAAGAAATAAAACTCATAGAGAAGAAATTCTTCACTCTATCCCACTTTTAAAATCCGCCACGGCGTTCTTGGCAGATGCTTCAGCGGAATCTGTTAGATTTGCAGCTAAAGACGCCGCTCTTTCAAGTTTAGCTCGGTGTGCACGTTGGATGAAATCCTTGGGTGGGGACAGAACCTCCAAGTCAAAATGATGCTACATAGCGTTCTCAGGAGGATAGGTGTTTGGGCCTGTATTAGATAAGATCCTAGAAAAGGCAGCAGACAAAAAGAAAGGGTTTCCTGAAGAACAAAAAAGAAAGTTTTTTTCGTCTCTAAAGTCAACAATCCAGGCCATACAGGGGAAAAGGAAACACTGGGTGCTGGAGTTATCAGAAGGGGGGCAAAGGTAGAGGTTTCCTCCTCAACCCCCAAAACAAACAAAATGAAAAACAATGGTGCCAGAGTAGGGGGGAGAATGAAATTTTTTTGGACCCAATGGGAATCCATAACCTTAAATCCTTGTGCAATAGATATTGTAAAAAATTTATACAAAATAGTTTGCTTCAAACCCCCCCAAGAAAATTTCAAATAACTTCCCACAGTCCCACCACTCTGTGAAAGATATGGCAAAGGATACAGGATTTGAAAAAATCGGGCGTAGTAAGAGGTCCCAGAGTCAGAAAAAAGACAAGGCTTTACTCGAGGCTTTTCCTTGTACAAAAACCAGATGGCTTAGTTCCTAAACCTAAGAAACTTAAACTAAAGTCTATAACATACAGGAAGTTCAAAATGGAATAAATCTTGTCCATTGTTCCCCTAATAAAAAAGCAGACCTACATGACATCTGTGAATCTCAAAGACGCCTACTACCATATACCGATCCATCAGAGCTCACAGAAATATCTTCGGTTTGCACTAGAGGGCCCGGGGCACATATTGCATAGTTTTCAATTCTGCGCCCTTCCATTCTGGGTTTTCTCGGCACCATGGGTCATCACGAAACTTGTAGTGAAAATGTTGTCTTCCCCTCAGACAGGAAGGTTTAGTAAACTTCCCTTACCTAGACGACTTTCTCCTAGTAGGAAACTCAGAGGCAGTCCCACAAAACCTAAATTTTTTGCAGAAAATAATGTATTTGGGTTGGCTGATGAATACAAAAAAATCTTACCTAATCCCATCACCCAACAGGAGATTTTTAGGAGTAATGTTAGACTCTGTCTCACAAACATCATCTCTACCTCAAGAAAAAATAAGAGACATCAAGGAAAAAATTGAAAAATTCCAAGCACAGGAACGCTATTAGTATTCTAGGCCACATAACCTCCTGCAAAACAGCAGTTGCATGGTGCCAAGCTCACACCATAGCTATGCAAACCTGGATATTAGGCAGTTGGAACAAAGAACAGTCGTCCTTGGACAAGGAAATAAAAATTCGACACCTGATAAAGATTTAAATTGGTGGAAGAAAGAAACAAATTTATCCAGGGGAGTAATCTGGCTGAAAGAACCAGAAATACAGATAGTGACAGATGCAAGCGTGATAGGATGGGGAGCAAAAGTAGCCTCCTCAAATTGGCAAGGTAAGTGGCCAGAAAAAATAAGGAACGAATCGTCAAACTACAAAGAATTATGAGTGGTCTGGGAAACTCTAAAACTAAATCAGAGCCTATTAAAAAGCATCTAAAGAAATTTTCGGACAACACGACAGCGGTCGCTTACCTAAAACATCAAGGGGGCACAAGGTCCCAAAAGTTGAAATCCCTAGCAAGAGAAATATTTTGCTCGGCAGAAGAATTGGGCATCTATTTTCCTGGGCATCTATTTATCTATTGCAGCCATTCATCTGAAAGGATCAGAAAATTCTGAGGCAGATTTTCTAAGCAGAAAGACTCTGGACCCAGGAGAATGGTCCTTGTTCCTTGAATCCAGAGATATTTCAAAGGATATCAACCAGATGGGGCCAACCACAAATAGACCTGTTTGCCTCAAAAAGAAACACAAAGGTCAAGTGCCTTCTCAATAAAATGGACTTGGAACCTGGCATGTGTGTTCCCTCCTTGGGCATTAATTCCCCGGGTTCTGCAGAAGATTTTAACAGACCCTGTGACAGTAATATTGATAACCCCCTATTGTCCCAAGAGAAGCTGGTTCTCCATCCTAAAGAAGTTAGCTTTGGAAGATCCCTGGCTGATGCCTTTCCAGGAGGACATTCTTTCACAGGGGCCATTTCTACACCAAAATCCAGGTCTCTTCAAACTATCAGCCTGGATCCTGAAAGCGAGATCTTAAGAAGTAAAGGCCTCTCGGATAATGTTATCAATACATTAAAATCCAGCAGAAAGAAGGTTCCTGCCGCCATTTATTTAAAGATCTGGAAAAAGTACTGTTCGTGGTTGAGAGAAGCCTCTCCATATATATCCTCTCCCTGCATACAAAATATCTTAGAATTCCTTCAAAGGGGCCTAGACATAGGCCTTAGGCCAAGTACTTAGAAAGTACAGATATCAGCCCTAGGGGCATTCTACGATACCAATCTAGCCGATCATAGATGGGTTAGAAGGTTTATAAGAGCTGCGTCCAGACTTGGACAGTCATTAAAAGATAAGATTCCTCAATGGGACGTACATTTAGTCCTTAATGGGTTGACAAAATCACCATTTGCTCCAATGACAG
Source organism: Bufo bufo (assembly GCF_905171765.1). Lineage (NCBI taxonomy): Eukaryota > Metazoa > Chordata > Amphibia > Anura > Bufonidae > Bufo > Bufo bufo. Next base: position 189,049,898 of record NC_053389.1, read on the forward strand.
ACCTCTCCATAAAACACCTTTCTTTTAAGACTGCCTTCTTAATAGCAATAACTTCTGCTAGGCGCCTAGGAGAGATTCAGGCCCTTTCATGGTAGGGAACCTTATCTTTCCATCTTCCCCGACAGGATTGTATTAAAATTAGACCCGGGCTTCCTCCCTAAGGTAGCTTCAAATTTCCATAGAGACCAGGAAATTATTTTACCATCCTTCTGTAGTGACCCGAAAGATCCCACGGAAGAAAAATTGAATCTTCTAGATGTAAGGGAAACCATTATTCAGTACCTTAGGGTCACAGAAGTTTTCTTGGAAAGATGATAATATTTTAATACAGTTTGCGGGAAAAAAATAAAGGAAAAAAGCTCTCCAAAGCATCCATAGGGTATTGGATAAAACACACTATTTCTTGCTGCTACTCCCTAAGGGTCCATTTACACGTCCGCAAAATGGGTCCGCATCTGTTCCGTAATTTTGTGGAACGGGTGCAGACCCATTCATTTTTAATGGGGCCGGTATGTGCTGTCCGCATCCACATTTGTGGATCCGCACTTGCGCATCCGTGCTTCAGTTTCCGCAAAAAAATAGAACATGTCCTATTCTTGTCCGCAATTGTGGACAAGAATAGGCATTTTCTATTATAGTGTGGACTATGTGCGGTCCGCAAATTGCGGAATGCACATTGGCAGTGTCCGTGTTTTGCGGATCCGCAAAACACTTACGGACATCTGAATGGACCCTTATGGGTCAAACTTGTCCTACTGGAATAAAGCCCCTTTCCACTAAAGCTATGGCCTCTTCTTGGCCAGAGAAAGCAGCGGTGTCTCTCTGCCAGATATGCAAGGAGGCGACTTGGTCTAGTATTAATACTTTCATAAAACACTATCTCCTAAATATTTCTGCTTCTGTGGATTTGGCCTTTGGCCAAAAAGTGTTGCAAGCAGTAACCAGTGAACATTTTGCACGGGTTAACCGGAGAAAAAGCACCCCAAAAATGGTTGCATAGGTGGTTGTAACCTGCTGCTTGGGCAAACAGCAGGGCTCAGAAAGGAAGGCGCACCATTCGGCTTTTGAAACCCAAATTCTAACTTTAATGGATTTGGGTGCCATGTCAAACTCGCAGCACACTTGAAATAGCAGTACAGTGGAAATAACCACATTTTTAAAATTACATCTGCCCAAGGTCATCTAGGGGTGTAGTGATGTTTTGATCCCACAGGTGTTTCACAGAATTTTATTAATATTGGACTGTGAAAATTTTATATATTTTTTTTCCAATAGTAAAAGTTGCTTTAGCCCCCAAATTTTATATTTGCAAGGGTTAAATGAAAAAAAAGCATCACAGAATTTTGTCACGCAACTTCTCCTGAGTACAGAAATACCCCATTAGCGCTCAGAAGGGAAGGAGCGACATCGGGACTGTGTAATATAGAATTTGCTGAAATGGTTTTTAAGAGCTGTAAGTTTTATGGACTGTAGTTTTTATTGGTACAATTTTGGGGTACATATGACTTTTTGATCGCTTTTTTTTTGGCAGGTGAGATGTGCAAAAATTGCAGTTATGTCTGTTGTTTTTTTTTTTATTGATCAGCAAAATTGTACAGTCAAATTTGACAACATATATTGCAATTCACAAATATCTCAAGTTCACAAATGCAAATAAAGGTAAAGCGTCTGACCCCATTTATAGGAGATGTTACCATTCACTCTGTCTAGTCTAGTTTTGCAGAACAGAATATAAACAAAACAAAAATATATTTTAACAATGAATTAATAAATAAAAGATAAGGCGAATGTGGAATAGGGAAGGATCAGATAGGGTAAGAGGTGGGAGGAGGGGTCCATGTGGCCAACAATTCTCCACTAGATAGCCATACAGATCTGTGACAAGGACAGGGTGGAAGCTCAGATTATTGCTCCTCTTTGACTACCTTCGTATTCCATAAGGGAGAAGATGTAATCTATATGCTTACATAGGTAGTGTTGCCCGGATAGAGGGATGAGGTGTCTATGGCACTTTAATTAGGTCCTGATGCATGGTATCGTTTCCAGGGTCCCCAAAGTTTCAGATATCTCTGGTGATTCCTGTTCTTCAAGGCGACATATTTGATCCACTGTATCGACCCATTGCTCTAAAGTGGGGGGTTCTTTACTAAGCCATTTGAGAGGAATCAATAGCCTTGCTGCTTGTGGCTAGGTCGCTCTTAGCTGGGCGCCAAGTATCATTTGGGAGCCACAGTAAGATTGACTCCGGAGTTAAAAAAATAAAAATGGCCCTAAATGGGTGAAAATGCTCCAAACCCAGACACTGTGGCGTGTCTATAACCGGGGGAGCAATTCCTCTGCATGCGGTCCGCAGACAGCGGCAATCCCCAGCAAAAAATGCGTACAATAGAGGATGCCAGTGCAGACCGCATGCACCAAAATGCACTGCATGCAACTGACAATACTAGCCAATTCCTCAGGCCGATGTTAAAAGCTGAGAACTTTGCCAATATCTTCCAGTCAGGAACATATCGGAGCCCCTCATGCACCATGTCACGGTGTCTCAGCAAGCATGGGGTCCTACCACTCAACTGCCCGTGGTGTGTGGACAGGGTCTGAACAGTCCTAGAAACCAACTCACAGCCAGGCTCTCACATGCCTCCATAGTGGTATCACCAATGCACTGTGAGGTAGAATAAAGCTGTGAGTTGCACCCACAACAGACCATGTGACACAGAAGCTACTAGGTGCATAAGAATGTTGCCAACAAAATGAAGTGGCACATTCCATACACATAAAGACAAAAACTCACTGAAAAAAGTGGCCTAAGTGGTGCATGAGGGGCTCCGATATGTTCCTGACTGGAAGATATTGGCAAAGTTCTCAGCTTTTAACATCGGCTTGAGGAATTAGCTAGTATTGTCAGTTGCGTATCATTTTGGTGCATTTTTTTTATTTTTTTCAGTGAATTGACTCCGGAGTTAGCTCAATATTAGCTGAGGTAATCAGATAAACCTCTCTCGTTACCTCTTCCCAATAATTAGAAATCTTTGGGCAGGACCAGAAGATGTGACTCAGTGTACCCTCCCTGTCCTCGCTTCTCCAGCATAGATCCGATGGCTGCAAGCCTAGTAGATGCATTTGTTTAGGGGTATGGTTTTGTCAGTTTTTATTTTTTCTTATGGGGTTTCCCTATGTGGTATATACAATATATCTTTATTCTGCAGGTTGATACCAGATTTATATATATATTTTTTTTCATGTTTTACTATTTATTTTTAATTAAAAATCAGTTGTATTTTTCATCGCCATATACTAACATCCATAACATTATTTTTCCGCCAATGTAGTTGTATGAGGGCTTGTTTTTTGCGGGACGGGCTGTAGTTTTTATTGGTATCCTATTTGGTACCTATGACTTTTAGTAATTCTGTCAGAGAGGCCGATTGTGAAGAGAGGGAGATCGTACCCTCTGTAAACGCCTTAGATGCAGCGGTTGTTATGAAACGGCTGGGATTGGTGCTAGCTAGCCCGATCTCGGCTGTTGCAGTGGGGTGTTAAGCTGTATGATGGTGGCGGCTCTGTTCCTGAGCCGCTGCCCTCTTCATGATGTAAATGTACGGCATGATGCACTAAGGTTCAGTATACTTTGTTGTACATTTATGGCATGGAAGGGGTTAAAGTACGTCTTCACTTGCAGCTTGGGGAGCTTCTATGGTGGATCAGCAGGGTGGCTGCAGAGGTGAGCTCTGTTTTTTTTTTGTTTAGTTTAAAAAAAATAAAAAAATCAGACAACCCTTTTAAAGTAACGTGATCGCAGGGGTTTTGCCTAAATGGCTGCTGCAAATGGATAGGAAAAATGCGCATGGAGGAGATTTATTAAAATGAGTTTAAAGGAAATCCGATTTCACCTTCCATTTTTCTCAGCTCTTTTAGAAAATTAAAGGTGGAATATGGTTGCTATGGGCAACTAAGTAACAAAACAATGACAAACATAGGTGCACTCTGCAGTCTCACTAATTCTCAAACTGATTTTAAAATTGAGAGATTAGTCAACATGTCCTACGGTGTAGAACATGTCTTAAGCCCGGACACCACGACAAGGTTTCTCAAGTAGCCCGGGACCCTACACTCTCCTACCTGAGCCATATGGGCGATACCAGGAGCCAGTGGGCAAATTACAGGAGCATAGGGCCGACTCGCAAACAACTCACCAGTTACCTCCAGCATGTGGCCATGCTTGCAATGGGAGGAGGGAGGAGTCTGTGAGTCCCACTCAAGACTTGCTGATATAGCCCAGGCTTCACAGGTGCACCTAAATGTTACCTGTAGATGGAAAACAGGCACATTTAAATAGGAGTTTATACACCTCCAGAAATCTATATATACAAACTAAGAAGACAGGTTGGCATCAGCAGGAGCTGCTCAAACCCACATGCAGTTGTGCATATATATAGGGGAGCAAATCCTGCACTTGTGGCCCGTTGCTAATGGCAATCCCCAGCAAAATGCATACAATGGAGGATGCCCGCGGCGAACCACAAGTACCACAATAGACATCCTACACAAGGTAACAAGTGCGGATGTGATAATTAATATAACAAAACAATGACAAACATAGGTGCACTCTGCAGTCTCACTAATTCTCAAACTGATTTGCTCCCCTATATATATGCACAACTGCATGTGGGTTTGAGCAGCTTCTGCTGATGCCAACCTGTCTTCTTAGTTTGTATATATAGATTCCTGGAGGTGTATAAACTCCTATTTAAATGTGCCTGTTTTCCATCTACAGGTCACATTTAGGTGCACCTGTGAAGCCTGGGCTATATCAGCAAGTCTTGAGTGGGACTCACAGACTCCTCCCTCCTCCCATTGCAAGCATGGCCACATGCTGGAGGTAACTGGTGAGTTGTTTGCGAGTCGGCCCTATGCTCCTGTAATTTGCCCACTGGCTCCTGGTATCGCCCATATGGCTCAGGTAGGAGAGTGTAGGGTCCCGGGCTACTTGAGAAACCTTGTCGTGGTGTCCGGGCTTAAGACATGTTCTACACCGTAGGACATGTTGACTAATCTCTCAATTTTAAAATCAGTTTGAGAATTAGTGAGACTGCAGAGTGCACCTATGTTTGTCATTGTTTTGTTATATTGTTATATTAATTATCACATCCGCACTTGTTACCTTGTGTAGGATGTCTATTGTGGTACTTGTGGTTCGCCGCGGGCATCCTCCATTGTATGCATTTTGCTGGGGATTGCCATTAGCAACGGGCCACAAGTGCAGGATTTGCTCCCCTATATATATGCACAACTGCATGTGGGTTTGAGCAGCTCCTGCTGATGCCAACCTGTCTTCTTAGTTTGTATATATAGATTCCTGGAGGTGTATAAACTCCTATTTAAATGTGCCTGTTTTCCATCTACAGGTCACATTTAGGTGCACCTGTGAAGCCTGGGCTATATCAGCAAGTCTTGAGTGGGACTCACAGACTCCTCCCTCCTCCCATTGCAAGCATGGCCACATGCTGGAGGTAACTGGTGAGTTGTTTGCGAGTCGGCCCTATGCTCCTGTAATTTGCCCACTGGCTCCTGGTATCGCCCATATGGCTCAGGTAGGAGAGTGTAGGGTCCCGGGCTACTTGAGAAACCTTGTCGTGGTGTCCGGGCTTAAGACATGTTCTACACCGTAGGACATGTTGACTAATCTCTCAATTTTAAAATCAGTTTGAGAATTAGTGAGACTGCAGAGTGCACTTATGTTTGTCATTGTTTTGTTATATTGTTATATTAATTATCACATCCGCACTTGTTACCTTGTGTAGGATGTCTATTGTGGTACTTGTGGTTCGCCGCGGGCATCCTCCATTGTATGCATTTTGCTGGGGATTGCCATTAGCAACGGGCCACAAGTGCAGGATTTGCTCCCCTATATATATGCACAACTGCATGTGGGTTTGAGCAGCTCCTGCTGATGCCAACCTGTCTTCTTAGTTTGTATATATAGAATCCTGGAGGTGTATAAACTCCTATTTAAATGTGCCTGTTTTCCATCTACAGGTCACATTTAGGTGCACCTGTGAAGCCTGGGCTATATCAGCAAGTCTTGAGTGGGACTCACAGACTCCTCCCTCCTCCCATTGCAAGCATGGCCACATGCTGGAGGTAACTGGTGAGTTGTTTGCGAGTCGGCCCTATGCTCCTGTAATTTGCCCACTGGCTCCTGGTATCGCCCATATGGCTCAGGTAGGAGAGTGTAGGGTCCCGGGCTACTTGAGAAACCTTGTCGTGGTGTCCGGGCTTAAGACATGTTCTACACCGTAGGACATGTTGACTAATCTCTCAATTTTAAAATCAGTTTGAGAATTAGTGAGACTGCAGAGTGCACCTATGTTTGTCATTGTTTTGTTATATTGTTATATTAATTATCACATCCGCACTTGTTACCTTGTGTAGGATGTCTATTGTGGTACTTGTGGTTCGCCGCGGGCATCCTCCATTGTATGCATTTTGCTGGGGATTGCCATTAGCAACGGGCCACAAGTGCAGGATTTGCTCCCCTATATATATGCACAACTGCATGTGGGTTTGAGCAGCTCCTGCTGATGCCAACCTGTCTTCTTAGTTTGTATATATGGGCAACTAAGCCAATATTCTTTTACACCAATTTTGATTCATCTCCCCCAATGTCTTTTTGTAAGTAAAACGAGCTTTATTACTAAACTTTGGCTCCTGCTTTTACTTCATATATTTCAGATTTTAGTGTTTGGTAGAAATCTTGATCCTCGTGTGAAAATGAAATCTGTATACAAAGCGAAGAAGACGGTAAGTAAATCTCACATGTCTGACAGTTGAATTGTTCAAATGTATTATTTGAAATTTCCCTGGAAAGAGCAGGAAATTTATTTCTGCCTACACATTTGGAACAGGTTAAAGGGGAAGTACAAATCCAAATACCTTGGTAAGTCCCAGATTTGGCAGTGCTGAATAATCATAAATGTAGTTTTTGGCATTGATATGAGTTGTAGGTTCCTGGTTGATACAAAGACAGTGACATCACCTATAATTTGGTTTGGTCCTGGAATTTCCCTTAAGACATTGGATAAAAGCGAGTCTGTCCCCACCCTGGACCGTTTGTCACTTCGTATGTCATGTTTGCTCTGCTATAGCCACTTGTAAATATGTCCAAATCAATCTTCTCTATCTCCAAAAAACAGGTTTCTATAAATCTACTAATTAGGTTAAAAGAGCCCAAGGTGTACTTATCGCTGCTGGAGCACCACTCCTCCCCTCCTTTTCTCTCCAAATCTCGTGCAGGCGCAAATCGTCTTTCTACCTGAACTGCGCATGCGCCAGATGACGCAGGCGAACACAGAAAGGAGATGTGACAGATTTCCTTTAGTGGGAGTTGTAAGAATGATACAGTGCATTGAAAAAGGATTCATGCCCCTTAAACTTTTCAAAAGATTTTCACGTTACACCCACAAACCTAAAGAGGTTATCCGAGACAAGAAAATGTCCCCCGTATGCCCGTGCTCCTCACACTGAATATACTTACCTGGCTCCCGCTCCACCACTGCAGCTTCTTCCCGTGCATGGATAAAAACATCCGGTGGAGGGTGGCAGACGGGGACGCGATGCTAGGGAGGCTCGTCCTTGTCACCGCCTGCTATTGGCTGCCCCCCCCCTCCCCCCCCGACACCGGATGTTTTCATCCGCACATGGGGAGAAGCGGCGACACAGGGAGCCAGGTAAGGCTACTTTCACACTAGCGTTTGGAGCGGGTCCGTCTGATGTTTCATCAGACGGATCCGCTCCGATAATGCAGACGTTTGTATCCGTTCAGAACGGATCCGTCTGCATTAAAACTTAGAAAAATTTCTAAGTGTGAAAGTTGTCTGAGCGGATCCGTCCAGACTTTACATTGAAAGTCAATGGGGAACGGATCCGCTTGAAGATTGAGCCATATGGTGTCATCTTCAAGCGGATCCGTCCCCATTGACTTCCATTATAAGTCTGGACGGATCCGCTCGCCTCTGCACGGCCAGGCGGACACCCGAACGCTGCAAGCAGCGTTCAGGTGTCCGCTCACTGAGCAGAGCGGAGGCTGAACGCTGGCAGAATGATGCATTCTCAGCGGATCCGCGTCCACTCAGAATGCATTAGGGCTGGACGGATGCGTTCGGGGCCGCTTGTGAGACCCTTCAAAAGGAGCTCACGAGCGGACACCCGAACGCAGGTGTGAAAGTAGCCTAAGTAGATTCAGTGTGAGGGGCCTGGGCATATGGGGGACATTTTTTTTGTCTCCGATAACCCCTTTAAATGTGTTTTATGTGATAGGCCAAAGTATCAAGTATGTGTGACGTGAAAAGAAAATAATACATGGTTTTCAAAATATTTAATAAATAAAAATCTGAAAAGTGTGGTGGGCATTTGCATTCAGCCCCTGTATTACTCGGATACCCCTAAATAAAATCCAGTGCGTGTAAAGTATTCTCAGTATAACTACAGCTTTTCTGTGAAGGCCTCAGAGGTTTGTTAGAGAACATTTAGATGTTACTGGAATGGCCGCAGGACCCATTGACTAAAATGGGGTCAGACGGACATCCCACTGCTGCCTGGCAAATTTGCTGGGATTCAGCCAATTGACGGCTGAATCTCTGCCGTGCCCTATTATGGTCAATGGGGCTGGCAGCCATTCCTCTCTGTCGGCAGTGTGAAACAGGCCTTACTTACTATGGATCTAAAAAGATTGAAATATGGAGGCATTTTGAAGAATATTAATAATACAGTAGCTACATCCAGGCCATAATTTTAACCCCTTCATGACCCTGCGATTTTTCTGTTTTAGGCTGGTTTCACACGGGCGTTGCAGGAAAAGGTGCGCATTGTAATGCGTTTTGCACTCGCGTGAGAAAAATCGCGCATGTTTGGTACCCGAACTTCTTCACAGAAGTTCGGGCTTGGGATCGGTGTTCTGTAGATTGTATTATTTTCCCTTATAACATGGTTATAAGGGAAAATAATAGCATTCTGAATACAGAATGCATAGTAAAATAGCGCTGGAGGGGTTAAAAATAAATAAATAATTTTAACTCACCTTAATCCACTAGCTCGCGCAGCCTGGCTTCTCTTCTGTCTCCTTCTTTGCTGATTGCAGGAAAAGTACCTGTGGTGACGTCACTCCGGTCATCACATGGTCCATCGCATGATCTTTTACCATGGTGATGGATCATGTGATGGACCATGTGATGACCGGAGTGACGTCACCACAGGTCCTGTTGCTCCACACAGATAAGATGAAGACAGAAGGACATGCCGGGCTGCGCGATCAAGTGGATTAAGGTGAGTTAAATTATTTTTTATTTATTTTTAACCCCTCCAGCGCTATTGTACTATGCATTCTGTATTCAGAATGCTATTATTTTCCCTTAACCATGTTATTAGGGAAAATAATAATGATCGGGTCTCCATCCCGATAGTCTCCTAGCAACCGTGCGTGAAAATCGCACCACATCCGCACTTGCTTGCGGATGCTTGCGATTTTCACGCAACCTCATTCACTTCTATGGGGCCTGCGTTGCGTGAATAACGCACAATAAAGAGCATGCTGCGATTTTCACGCAGCGCACAAGTGATGCGTGAAAATCACCGCTCGTGTGCACAGCCCCATAGAAATGAATGGGTTGGGATTGAGTGCGGGAGCAATGCGTTCAACTTACGCATCGCATCCGCGCGGAATACTCGCCCGTGTGAAAGGGGCCTTAGTGTTATCGTTTTTTACTCCCTGCTTTTCCAGAGCCATAACTTTTTTTATTTTTCTCTTCACATAGCTATATGAGAATGTGTTTTTTGTGGCACAAGTTATACTTTCTAATGGCACCATTAATTCCAAATGGAGTGGGGGGAAAAAATTCCACAATTCGGACACATTTTTATGAATTTTGTTTTTACGGAATTCCCTATGCGGTAAAACTGACCCATGCCTTCATTCTCTGGGTTAGGCTTAATGTACATGGCCGTAGCAGGTCCGTGCCCGTATTGCGTATTGTATCATGGATGCGGACCCATTCAAGGGAAGATTGAGAAGATACCATGCAGAGGCACAGAGAGGAAGGCCATGGAAGTACTACGAAGTGCGTTTCGGTCCATGCCTCCACACTGCAAAAAATAGAACATTATTTTTTTGCCGTGTGGACGGATCGTGGTCCCATTCAAGTTGAATGGGTCTGCATCCGTCAGCGCAGGCCACACAGATGGTGCACATGCATTGGGGACCTCAATTTGTAGTCCCCAACGGCACAGGCGGCGCTCATTTGTGTATATGAGTCCTTAGTCTGATTGCAACGATACCACATTTATACAGTTTTTCTTGTGTTTAAATACTCAAAAAAAAAAAAAAATCTTTAGCCATATTCTGACATTTTAATAGTTATATCTATGGAACTGTGTGAGGGCTCATTTTGTGGGACAATCTGTAGTATTTATACCATTTTGAAGTGTGTATAACTTTTTGATCATTTTTTATTAAATTTTTTTGGGAGGTGAAGTGACAAAAAATTGCGAATTACCCATTATGATTTTCTTTCCCTTTACGCTGTTCGCCATATGGGATAAGTATTTTTAGATTTTAATAGTATTTAGATGCTGTGATGCCCATGATATTTTATTTTTTCATTTTTTATTTTTATTCTGAGGAAAGTGTATATTTTTTCTATATTTTTATACTTTGATTTTAGGCCCCCAAGGGCCTAACATCATACAGTTTTTAGATTGCCACTTGGAGAATAAATCCATTGACTAATAGAAGATTCAGTATATTGCAGTGTAGTGCTGGCCCCTGTAGGCTTACATTGGAATATACCTGTGAAAGGCATCAGAGCCTCCAGCAGGCTCAAGCGATTTTAACAACGAATCAATGGCTCCTCCCAGTGGCCACATGGGGGAGCCATTCCAGGCCCAGAAGCGCAGAACTCTTAGGTGCAGAAGCCTCATTTAACCACGGCATCTGATGGGTTAAATGTTATCGTGGATTGCAGAAATTAGGCAGGGTGTCTGCTGCATGAAATAGCAGAAATCCGGAGGCTATGGTGCACGCTGCGCTCTGCATTTATATATTTACACTTATTGTAAAATCCTCTTATATCCCCAGATATTCAAGAAATATTGTTAGTATAGTGTCCTCTGCTGTTTCAATTGAACGGCCTTTCTGTATCCACCTCAGTAAATGTGAAGGCTGAGCCACATGTTTAGTTTTGAGCCTGTGCATAGATCCCTAATGTGGTGGCTTCTTCTGAAGCTGCAGCAATTTTTCTGCCTCTCAGAGGAGGTGCTGAGCAAGTTTAAATACAGTAACACACTCGTCACTTGCACAGCACCTCCTCTGAGAAGAAAAGATGCTTCAGAAGCAGCCTCCTCACTACACCAGAGGACCCTTGCATGCCTCAAGAAGCGAAGACGTGGACACAGAATGACTGTTCAACAGAAACAGCAGGTGACGATATACTGACATTATGCTTGGAATACTAGCTGCATTTCTAGTGTATTTTTAAATACAAAAAAATTGATTATCCTAAAGGGTTGCTTTAACTATAAACAATAATATTCCTTATGGGACAACCCCTTTAACAGCTTCATGATGCAGGGATTTTCCATTTTTCATTTTCGTTAACTCCCTGTCTTCCTAGAGCCATATGTACAGTCGTGGCCAAAAGTTTTGAGAATTACATAAATATTGGAAATTGGAAAAGTTGCTGCTTAAGTTTTTATAATAGCAATTTGCACATACTCCAGAATGTTATGAAGAGTGATCAGAGTCCTTCTTTGCCATGAAAATTAACTTAATCCCCAAAAAAACTTTCCACTGCATTTAATTGCTGTCATTAAAGGACCTGCTGAGATCACTTCAGTAATCGTCTTGTTAACTCAGGTGAGAATGTTGACGAGCACAAGGCTGAAGATCATTGTGTCAGGCTGATTGGGTTAAAATGGCAGACTTGACATGTTAAAAGGAGGGTGATGCTTGAAATCATTGTTCTTCCATTCTTAACCATGGTGACCTGCAAAGAAACGCGTGCAGCCATCATTGCGTTGCATAAAAATGGCTTCACAGACAAGGATATTGTGGCTACTAAGATTGCACCTCAATCAACAATTTATAGGATCATCAAGAACTTCAAGGAAAGAGGTTCAATTCTTGCTAAGAAGGCTTCAGGGCGTCCAAGAAAGTCCAGCAAGCGCCAGGATCGTCTCCTAAAGAGGATTCAGCTGCGGGATCGGAGTGCCACCAGTGCAGAGCTTGCTCAGGAATGGCAGCAGGCAGGTGTGAGCGCATCCGCACGCACAGTGAGGCGAAGACTTTTGGAAGATGGCCTGGTGTCAAGAAGGGCTGCAAAGAAGCCACTTCTCTCCAAGAAAAACATCAGGGACAGATTGATCTTCTGCAGAAAGTATGGTGAATGGACTGCTGAGGACTGGGGCAAAGTCATATTCTCTGATGAAGCCTCTTTCCGATTGTTTGGGGCATCTGGAAAAAGGCTTGTCCGGAGAAGAAAAGGTGAGCGCTACCATGAGTCCTGTGTCATGCCAACAGTAAAGCATCCTGAGACCATTCATGTGTGGGGTTGCTTCTCATCCAAGGGAGTGGGCTCACTCATAATTTTGCCCAAAAACACAGCCATGAATAAAGAATGGTACCAAAACACCCTCCAACAGCAACTTCTTCCAACAATCCAACAACAGTTTGGTGAAGAACAATGCATTTTCCAGCACGATGGAGCACCGTGCCATAAGGCAAAAGTGATAACTAAGTGGCTCGGGGACCAAAACGTTGACATTTTGGGTCCATGGCCTGGAAACTCCCCAGATCTTAATCCCATTGAGAACTTGTGGTCAATCCTCAAGAGGCGGGTGGACAAACAAAAACCCACTAATTCTGACAAACTCCAAGAAGTGATTATGAAAGAATGGGTTGCTATCAGTCAGGAATTGGCCCAGAATTTGATTGAGAGCATGCCCAGTCGAATTGCAGAGGTCCTGAAAAAGAAGGGCCAACACTGCAAATACTGACTCTTTGCATAAATGTCATGTAATTGTCGATAAAAGCCTTTGAAACGTATGAAGTGCATGTAATTATATTTCACTACATCACAGAAACAACTGAAACAAAGATCTAAAAGCAGTTTAGCAGCAAACTTTGTGAAAACTAATATTTGTGTCATTCTCAAAACCTTTGGCCACGACTGTACACATAGCCATTTGAGGGCTTGTTTTTTGTGGGACAAGTTGTACTTTCTATTGGCACCATCTAATATTGTATACAAAACAGTGGGAAGCTGGAAAAAAAATCCAGATGAAGTGGAATTGGGGAAAAAAGTTTTTGGGGTTTTGTTTTAATTGTGTATTTTGTGTATGTGGTAAAACTGATCTGTGCCCTTCATTCTCTGATTCAGTACGATTACAGCAATAGCACAAAATATTTTTTCTTTTCATCGCCATATACTGACCCACATAACTTTTTTATATTTATGTCTATGGAGGTGTGTGAGGGCTCATTGTTTGCAGGGCGATCTGTACTATTTTGGGGTGTATGTGACTTTTTTTTGTGGGGAAGTGACCAAAAATAGCGAATCGTCAATTTTGATTATTTTTTTCCCCATTACGGCATTCACTGTATGGGATAAGTACGTTTATATTTTAATAGTTCTGATGTTTTGGGACATAGCGGTGCAAATGATCTTTATTTTTATGTTTTATTCTTTATTTTTATTATGGGAAAGGGGGATGAATTTTTAGATTTCTTTTATATTTTTGAAAACTTTTTTCCTTTTTCTTTTACTTTTTTTAAGCCCTTCTAGGGAACCTAAACATGCAATCTTTAGATCACTTCTCCCATACACTACACTACTATGATTTAATACAGTAGTATATGGGTAATTCAGTATATTACTCTCTATTCGAGGACCAATTCTATTTGCAGACATCCGGGACAGCGATGGGGTGTAACGTAGCACCTACATTTGCCGTCATCTATATGAACTCCTTAGAAGAAAAGGTGGTTTATCCCCATGCTATGTTCAATGATTTTGCCTTTTGTTGGGTCCGATATATTGATGACATTTTCTGTATTTGGCAGGGTACACAAGAAGATCTCCTTGTCTTTCATCAGGACATCAACTCAAGTGTCTCCTCCATCTCTCTCTCTCTGAGCTCCAGCCGGTCGGAAATATCCTTCTTAGATGTCTGTTTGTAGGTAAGAAATAACACTATCACTACTGACTTGTACACTAAACCGACGGACAGAAATAGTCTACTTAGGTTTAATAGCTTCCACCCCCCAGGCCTAATTCGATCATTACCTCGATCACAGTTGATGAGGGTGAAACGCATTGTCTCGGATCCATCAATCCTAGATACAAGGTTAAAAGAAATGTCATCCAAATTTATTGCGAGGGGTTTCCCGCCCATATCCTATACACACACATACCCTCAAAGTAACAGATATCTCCAGAGGTAATTTACTGACACCTAAACTGCGGACCCAAACACCAACTCAGAAACGGATCCCATGTGTGACTACATTCTCGCACCAGAGTATGGATATTAAAAGAACTGTGAACAAACATTGGCACATTCTTACCAATAATTTTCCCAATGTCTTTAAGGAGAAGCCCCTAATGTCTTACAAAAGGGCCAAAAACATCAGAGACCTACTAGTAAAATCTGACCTTGGGAGCAACAAGGGCACCTCCATTAAGACCACCATCACAGGTTCCCCTATTAACGGCACTTATCCTTGCCTCTCATGCGCCCAATGCAGCAGTGTCACCAAGGGGCCCGACTTTCACTCACCCAACGTCAGGGAAAACATATAACATCCAGGGCCACTTCTCATGCCAAACTAACTTCGTCATTTACCTTTACCTGCCCTTGTGGACTTGGCTATGTTGGTCAGACTATCCAAAAAATTAAAGAGCGTATCTGCCAACACAAGTCCAATATCCGTACCAAAAAGACTGACGCTCCATTAGTCGAACATTTCATTGGACATAAACACGCCATCAGCCAATTACGATTCCAGGTAATTGACTGGATTCCTCCTCTGAGAAGAGGAGGTGATCGGCCGGCGATGCTGCGGGAGAGAGAGATGTCATGGATTCGCCGGCTGGGTACTTTACAACCCATTAGACTTAATAAGGATTATCTTTAGGATGACTATTTAGCATTGCTTCTCAATGTGTCCCGTGTGTTCACTAACATTCTCCTTTCTATTTTCCTTGCAGGACCAGAACTGTCCAGTAGCGGGTGGTGACATCCGTCAAGCACATTTTACGGTCCCAACATTCTCCATGGCTTACCATTATTTTAAGTATCCCATGTGTCAATTTGAAATGATCTATTGCTTGTGTACAGTGTGTTTCATACAATGGTAGTGCAATGATCTATTTAGCTGTTTATAGAAATGGCCTTCTGCATCTCTACTGTGGTTTACCTTGGAGTTATATAATTAGTGCACCCATAATCGTATAATTCCATGACCACACTTATCCGTATGCTTTAATGATTTCCTCCTCCTATGGTGACCCTGGAACTGTATATTACTGCATATGGTCCCAGAAGTATATAGTTCCACGGTCACATCCTCCTTTAAATACTCTTATCATATGTTTTTGCTCTGATTTTTGTGCTATATCTAGCAATAATGATTAGTCTTTCCTGATGCCGGCAACCTGCCATATTGCAAGATGGCCGCCTATGAACTTCTTTTGGGGGGTAGCGCATGCACCATGAAGGTGTGGCCTTCCGCTTTTTTTCTACCCCGTATTGCTTATTTGAATATATGGCGGCATAATGTATACCTATAGTGACATGCCCACTGATATGAACAATGTTTTACTCTGTGGCACTCCGTGACAGGCACGTCACTTATTATAGTTGCCTCCCCCACTCACCAGTGGCTCCGCCTACACGATTTGAATAGGCGCGGTCACGTGACAGGCTAGTACACCTACTGTGGTCCCAATAGTGGTGAGTCTTTGACATCCTAATATTATTACTTTTTGCATCAGTAGGGACTTATCTGAGTTCTATTTATTTACATAGAGTATGGTTTCTCCTTGTTCTCTTTTTAGGGTTTTTTCCGCCTTGCTTTGGAGCATTGCTCCATAAGTGCGAACCCCCACTCACCGGAGTTTTGTTCTCTGCTATCCACTGGTTTTCACATATTTTCAGCTTGCCTTCAGTGATGTGGCTTGGTACTTAGAGTAGGCCTGCGGTAGTTTTTTTGCCGCACGCCTGGTCTGACCTCCATGCCACCTCTTCCAATCCACTTGCTGCATGGATCATCCCATGGCCTGATCCTGCGGCCAGTCCATACACTTTATGACATTGTATTATACTTAGGGCCCATGTACTTTCCAATTCCACTGGACCCTGTTTTATAAATCATGTCGTTAATTTTGGATAGACACCGTATAATCGTGTCCTGTGGATTATTGCATCAATTATCACCTTATCATCTGTTTATGTACTTTTTGGCATACCATGATGTTTGGGGCACAACTTCCTTTGTTTTGAACCTTGATTAATCAATTATGGTACTGACCTTTTTATAAAATTGTATAATGATGTTTCATAAATTTATGATGTGTTTCCATTTTATGAACTATCTTTTGTATATTATGTTTTGTCAGCCTGATGAAGGGCGTATGTTAGCCCGAAACATTGCACGTAACTGATATACCACTGTCTCCAGCTGAAATAATATGAAATAAACCACTATTTATCATCATCACGGAGTGCTGTCTAAATATTTGTGTGATAGCAGTATATTCTTATGGAGCACTGCCACCTGCAGGCATTCATGAGAATATACATGTGATAGGCCTCTTCATGTGATTCAGCATCATCATTCTTTGTACTGCTCCATACTGCAAAATGCCATAAAAATACGTTGACAGTTGAGTAGTTAAAAATGGCGCCCATTCAGTAGTGCAGCAGGCACCATAGCCATCTGGGGCCTGCTGTTTTAAACCGCAGACACCGAAGGCTAATGTATGCGATCAACGATAATGTCAACCGCACACATTTAACCCCTCCTGACCACAGCATCTGGGAGCTCAAAAACTGAGAGTGCGCACTCTCGACCATGCATCTGCTCCCCCTAAAGATGCAGCTCCCTCTGCCTTCCAATGGAGCCCCCACTGTGAAATTGTGGGGCTCCGGTCAGTTGCCATGGCAGCCTTGACGCTGCTGAAGCACTCCAGGCCTGCCATGGCTTTCTCCATACTGAGCTAAGCATGAGGCATAGCTCAGAATGGAGTGTAAAAATCCTATTCACCCTAATAGAGATCCCATGTACTAGGCCCCTAAGCGGGCTAATACTGTAGTTTATAAAAAAAAAAGTGAAAAAAATTTATTTAAAAAACACCAATATAGTAAAATTTTAAATCGCCCCCCTTTCCCACTTTTACAAAGAAAAATATATAAACAATAAAAAAAATAAACATATTCGGTATCGCTGCGTCCAAAAATGCCTGAACTATTAAAATATATATTTTTTAAATTCTGTACAGTGAACACCGTAACAGGAAAAAAAAAATGGAAAATCGCACGGTTCACTTTTTTTGTCATCTTGTCCTCCCAAAAGAATGAACTAACATTGATCAAAAAATTGTACAGTGGATATAAAAAGTCTACACACCCCTGTTAAAATGTCAGGTTTCTGTGCTGTAAAAAAATTAGACAAAGCTAAATCATTTCAGAACTTTAATGTGGCCTATAAACTGTACCACTCAATTGAAAAACAAACTGAAATCTTTTAGGTGGAGGGAAGAAAAAAAAAAAACTAAAATAATGTGGTTGCATAAATGGGGATGTAGCTGTGTTCAGAATTAAGCAATCACATTCAAAATCAAGTTAAATAGCAGCATACACCTGCCATCATTTAAAGTGCCTCTGATTAACCCCAAATAAAATTCAGCTTCTCTAGTTGGTCTTTCCTGAAATTTAGTCGCATCCCACAGCATAAGCCATGGTCAACAGATAGCTTCCAAAGCATCAGAGGGATCTCATTGTTAAAATGTATCAGTCAGGAGAAGGGTACAAAAGAATTTCCAAGGCATTAGATATACCATGGAACACGGTGAAGGCAGTCATCATCAAGCGGAGAAAATATGGCACAACAGTGACATTACCAAGAATTGGACGTCCCTCCAAAATTGATGAAAAGACTTGAAGAAAACTGGTCTGGGAGGTTACCAAGAGGCCTACAGCAACATTAAAGGGTTTCTGTCACCCCGCAAAACTCATTTTATTTTTTTTGGATAGTTAGATTCCTCATAGTGCGATATAGCAGAATATAATGCTCTTACTTACTTTCATGCGGCCGATTCTTTATAAAACGAACTTTTATAATATGTAAATGAGGGCTCTACCAGCAAGTAGGGCGTCTACTTGCTGGTAGCTGCTGCAGAAATCCGCCCCCTCGCCGTGTTGATTGACAGGGCCAGCCGGGATCTCCTCCTCCGGCCGGCCCTGTCAGTAATTCAAAAATCGCGCGCCTCGCGTCATTCGGCGCAGGCGCTCTGAGATGAGGAGGCTCGTATCCTCAGCACTCCCTCAGTGCGCCTGCGCCGATGACATCACCGAAAGAGAAGACGTCATCGGCGCAGGCGCACTGAGGGAGTGCTGAGGATACGAGCCTCCTCATCTCAGAGCGCCTGCGCCGAATGACGCGAGGCGCGCGATTTTTGAATTACTGACAGGGCCGGCCGGAGGAGGAGATCCCGGCTGGCCCTGTCAATCAACACGGCGAGGGGGCGGATTTCTGCAGCAGCTACCAGCAAGTAGACGCCCTACTTGCTGGTAGAGCCCTCATTTACATATTATAAAAGTTCGTTTTATAAAGAATCGGCCGCATGAAAGTAAGTAAGAGCATTATATTCTGCTATATCGCACTATGAGGAATCTAACCATCCAAAAAAAAATATGAGTTTTGCGGGGTGACAGAAACCCCCTTTCACACGGGCGAGTATTCCGCGCGGATGCGATGCGTGAGTTGAACGCATTGCACCCGCACTGAATCCTGACCCATTCATTTCTACGGGGCTGTGCACACAAGCGGTGATTTTCACGCCTCACTTGTGCGTTGCATGAAAATCGCAGCATGCTCCTCTTTGTGCGTTTTTCACGTAACGCAGGCCCCATAGAAATGAATGGGGTTGCGTGAAAATCGCAAGCATCTGCAAGCAAGTGACGATCGGCATGGGGACCGATCATTATCATTTCCCCTTATAACATGGTTATAAGGGAAAATAATAGCATTCTGAATACAGAATGCATAGTACAATAGGGCTGTAGGGGTTAAAAAAAAAATATTTAACTCCCCTTAATCCACTTGTTCGCGCAGCCGCCATCTCTTCTGTCTTCATCTGTGCTGTGAGCAATAGGACCTTTGATGATGTCACTACGCTCATCACATGATCCATCACCATGGTGATGGATCATGTGATGGACCATGTGATGAACGCAGTGACGTCATCAAAGGTCCTATTGCTCACAGATGAAGACAGAAGAGAAGCCGGGCTGCGCGAACAAGTGGATTAAGGTGAGTTAAAAATATATTATTTTTTTTTAACCCCTCCAGCGCTATTGTACTATGCATTCTGTATTCAGAATGCTATTATTTTCCCTTATAACCATGTTATAAGGGGAAATAATACAATCTACACAACCTTGAAACCAAACCTGAACTTCTGTAAAGAAGTTCGGGTCTGGGTACCACAGTCGGTTTTTTATCACACGCGTGCAAAACACATTGCACCCTCGCGATAAAAACTGAACATCGGAACGCAATCGCAGTCAAATCTGACTGCAATTGCGTTCCTACTCGCGCGGGTTTGCCGCAATGCACCGGGACGCATCCGTACCTAATCCGGACACGCCCGTGTGAAAGAGGCCTAAAGGAGCTGCAGGATTATCTGGCAAGAGTACTGGCTGTGTGGTACATGTGACAACAATCTCCCGTATTCTTCATATGTCTGGGCTATGGGGTAGAGTGGCAAGACGAAAGCCTTTTCTTACGAAGAAAAACATCCAAGCCAGGCTACATTTTGCAAAAACACATCTGAAGTCTCCCAAAAGCATGTGGGAAAAGGTGTTATGGTCTGATGAAACCAAGGTTGAACTTTTTGGCCATAATTCCAAAAGATATGTTTGGCGCAAAAACAACACTGCACATCACCAAAAGAACACCATACCCACAGTGAACCATGGTGGTGGCAGCATCATGCCAAGGGGCTGTTTTTCTTCAGCTGGAACTGGGGCCTTAGTTAAGCTAGAGGGAATTATGAACAGTTCCAAATACCAGTCAATATTGGCACAAAACCTTCAGGCTTCTGCTAGAAAGCTGAACATGAAGAGGAACTTCATCTTTCAGCAGGACAACGACCCAAAGCATACATCCAAATCAACAAAGGAATGGCTTCACCAGAAGAAGATTAAAGTTTTGGAATGGCCCAGACCTGAATCCGATTGAAAATCTGTGGGGTGATCTGAAAAGGGCTGTGCACAGGAGATGCCCTTGCAATCTGACAGATTTGGAGTGTTTTTGCAAAGAAGAGTGGGCAAATCTCGCTAAAGTCAAACAGGGGTGTGTAGATTTTTTTTTATATCAACTGTACATACCACAAAAATGGTACTAATAAAAAATACAGTTTGTTACGTAAAAAAACAAGCCCTCATACAGCTCTGTTAACCGAAATATAAAGTTATGGCTGTTAGAATATGTCAATGAAAAGAAAATTTTGATATTTTTTTTTTCAAAGGTTTTTATTATTTTAAAAGTAGTAAAACAAAAAAAAAAACTATACAAGGTTGGTATTGCCGCATTCATAACTGAGCCGCAGAATAAGGACGTCAGGCCATTTTAACACACAGTGAACACTGTAATGTCAAAACCCCAAAAACCTTGGTGGAATATTTATTTATATTTTTTTTTTTTTAAATTTTCCTATCCGAGATATGGTAAATTAAATAGTGGCATTAAAAAATGCATCTTGTCCCGCAAAAAATAAGCCCCCATGTAGCTACATAGAGTGAGGAATAGTGATTGCATACGATGGATTCAACTGTGAGAGAGGGTTGTCCAAATCCGACTATATGCCGACAATACGATTTTATACTTATTCTTGGACACCTCTTTTACCCATGCCATAGCAATTATAGACAAATTTGGACTCGGGCTCAAGGGTTAATTGGGAAAAATTTGTATATATGCCTCTGCATAAAGCACAGTGGTCCGGCCCGTCGCACATGGGTGGCCTAAAAGTGGTGGATTCCTTTAAATACCTAGGTAATTAAGATTACTAAACATTACTCCCAGGCCTTGCTGCTCAACATTAACCCCCTTAGGGTACTTTCACACTTGCATTGTGAGGAGCCGGCAGGCAGTTCCATCGCCGGAACCAGGGCCGTCTTTAAAATTGATTGGACCCTGGGAAAGAATTTCCTTGGGCCCCCTGAAATGCTAAGGTCCATCTGTCTTCATGAGTGATTATCGCAGGGAAGGCAGGTTAGTTAGTGTACCCGAGCATTAGATTTTAAGACACCTGTGGCCACCGCGGGGGCACAGGAGGCAGAAGCACAGCTCCCGCACAGCCCGTCTCCCCTTTTAAAATAGAAGACGGGTGGCCCTTAGCAACGCTCATTTCAGAGAGCGCTGCTAAGGGCCATTTCAGCCACAGTTTTCTACTAAAATTAAACGTTTTGGCTAAATAAACAATATTCTAAAAATGTTACTTATCCCTTGCCCTACACTTTAGCAAAAAAAAAAAATTAAATGGCAGTTACACTTTAAGCTCTTCCAAGCGACGGTCGTCCTGAGGATCGGTGATAAACGCCTGTCATACGGTTGCTAATCACTGCAGTATTATTTATTTAGGGACTGTAAGCACATGCAGTCTCAGGAATGGTCCACACCACACCCCTGCCTTGCAGCCTCACAGGAGTTCAGGACCAGTATCTGTTCACGTATGTATGGCATAATTAATGGAATCACACATAACATGACATGAGTTACCAGGCTGCCTGGTAAAGACCTATGTTACTCATGTCATGTGTGATGTGTCATTCCATTAATTATGCCATACATACGTGTACAGATACTGGTCCAGGCAGCAGGCCAGCAGACACATTATTATTGCCACATCATGTGTCACAGACTCACATGCCACTCTGACTGTACTGTACAGCCATTCAGACAGTTCCACTTCCTTTAGACAAGTGAGCCTGCAGTGCACACCACCGACAAGCGACTAACAGATAGTCTAGAGGTGACCGTGACTCAGGTGAGTAACCGAACCGTTACTGAGTGTCTAGACTAGTGATGGTGGTGGTGATGGACTGGGTGTCTCCTCTGTGACGCGGCCGCCTTTGCAAGTTGAGGAACTTGAGGGCCGAGGCAGAATGTGGCACAGAGGAAGGCAGCGTACCAGTGGCGTTGCTAGGGCTGGTGTCACCCGTTGCGGTAGAAAATGGTGTCACCCCCCCCCCGAAGCAATAGTTTTTAGCCATATATGGGGGCTATGGTGGTGCTACTGCCATAGGGGGCATCCGTTAGCTCAGCAGACCCCCCCTAGCAGTCAGAGCCTGGTCTCGGGAGGGGCACTTACAGATTATTTTCTGTCCGCCGCCACAAAACAATGGTGCTTATAGAACAGACTACACAGTGTAGCGGTATACTGTATATTGTGTGGCACAGTGTAGGCTATATGTGTATAACATAAAATATTTCATATGAAAACTTACAATTACTTGGCTTGGCCCTTGGGGATCTCTGACACCACTTCAACACTTTGGCCGGGGGCTCGGCGGAGCTGATGTTGTGTTTTATCCTAATGAGAAAGATTTCATAATAAGGATTTGGGGAAGGGGCAGAGGAATAGCAGAGCAGGGACAGGCTGGTGCTGCTACTAGGGGGTCATACCATAGGGGAGTAATAAAGCCCACCATAATGAACCCCCCCCCCCCCCCCCGTAGAAATAATTCTCCTTTTAATGTGACAGTGCAAAAAATACCCCCTTGTAATGCCCCCAGTTGAGCTAATGTCCCCATAGTGCCCCCATAATGTCCCAGTATAAAATACCCCTATATAGTGCCCCCAGTAAATTCCCCCATAGTGCTCCTCTCCCCCCTTCCTGCTAGTGCCCCCCATAATGTACCAGTATAAAATGCCCCATATACACTGCGTGCAGAATTATTAGGCAAATGAATATTTTGACCACATCATCCTCTTTATGCATGTTGTCTTACTCCAAGCTGTATAGGCTCGAAAGCCTACTACCAATTAAGCATATTAGGTGATGTGCATCTCTGTAATGAGAAGGGGTGTGGTCTAATGACATCAACACCCTATATTAGGTGTGCATAATTATTAGGCAACTTCCTTTCCTTTGGCAAAATGGGTCAAAAGAAGGACTTGACAGGCTCAGAAAAGTCAAAAATAGTGAGATATCTTGCAGAGGGATGCAGCACTCTTAAAATTGCAAAGCTTCTGAAGCGTGATCATTGAACAATCAAGCGTTTCATTCAAAATAGTCAACAGGGTCGCAAGAAGCGTGTGGAAAAACCAAGGCGCAAAATAACTGCCCATGAACTGAGAAAAGTCAAGCGTGCAGCTGCCAAGATGCCACTTGCCACCAGTTTGGCCATATTTCAGAGCTGCAACATCACTGGAGTGCCCAAAAGCACAAGGTGTGCAATACTCAGAGACATGGCCAAGGTAAGAAAGGCTGAAAGACGACCACCTCTGAACAAGACACACAAGCTGAAACGTCAAGACTGGGCCAAGAAATATCTCAAGACTGATTTTTCTAAGGTTTTACGGACTGATGAAATGAGAGTGAGTCTTGATGGGCCAGATGGATGGGCCCGTGGCTGGATTGGTAAAGGGCAGAGAGCTCCAGTCCGACTCAGACGCCAGCAAGGTGGAGGTGGAGTACTGGTTTGGGCTGGTATCATCAAAGATGAGCTTGTGGGGCCTTTTCGGGTTGAGGATGGAGTCAAGCTCAACTCCCAGTCCTACTGCCAGTTTCTGGAAGACACCTTCTTCAAGCAGTGGTACAGGAAGAAGTCTGCATCCTTCAAGAAAAACATCATTTTCATGCAGGACAATGCTCCATCACACGCGTCCAAGTACTCCACAGCGTGGCTGGCAAGAAAGGGTATAAAAGAAGAAAATCTAATGACATGGCCTCCTTGTTCACCTGATCTGAACCCCATTGAGAACCTGTGGTCCATCATCAAATGTGAGATTTACAAGGAGGGAAAACAGTACACCTCTCTGAACAGTGTCTGGGAGGCTGTGGTTGCTGCTGCACGCAATGTTGATGGTGAACAGATCAAAACACTGACAGAATCCATGGATGGCAGGCTTTTGAGTGTCCTTGCAAAGAAAGGTGGCTATATTGGTCACTGATTTGTTTTTGTTTTGTTTTTGAATGTCAGAAATGTATATTTGTGAATGTTGAGATGTTATATTGGTTTCACTGGTAAAAATAAATAATTGAAATGGGTATATATTTGTTTTTTGTTAAGTTACCTAATAATTATGCACAGTAATAGTCACCTGCACACACAGATATCCCCCTAAAATAGCTAAAACTAAAAACAAACTAAAAACTACTTCCAAAAATATTCAGCTTTGATATTAATGAGTTTTTGGGGTTCATTGAGAACATGGTTGTTGTTCAATAATAAAATTAATCCTCAAAAATACAACTTGCCTAATAATTCTGCACTCCCTGTATAGTGCCCCAGTAGATGCCCTCAGTGTCCGGCCTCTGATAGGCTGCCGGCCTAGTGTCCCCCATAATGCCCCCCAATAATGTGCCAGTAAGATGCCCCCCCATGTGCCAGTATCAAGTGCCTCTCTCCTCACCCCCGTGTCCCAGTATCATAGTGCCATCTCCCCCCCCCAAAAAAAAGTGCCAGTATCAAGAGCCTCTCTCCTCCCCCCCCATGCCATGTCCCAGTATCATAGTGCCATCTCCCCCCCCCCAAAAAAAAAGTGCCAGTATCAAGAGCCTCTCTCCCCCCCCCCCATGTCCCAGTATTATAGTGCCATCTTCCCCCCCCCAAAGTGCCAGTATCAAGTGCCTCTCTCCTCCCCCCTATGTGCCAGTATCATAGTGCCAACCCCCCTATGTGCCAGTATAAGGTGCCAACCCCCCCCCCCCCCCCCCACATGTGCCAGTATCAGGTGCCTCCCCATGTGCCAGTATCATAGTGCCAACCCCCCTCCCCCCCATGTGCCAGTATCAGGTGCCAACCCCTCAGAGAAAAGATTATAGAGAAAAAAACATTAATTTTGCCACATCTGTGCACAGCAGGGATTCTTGTCACCCATCACAGCTAAAGGATAAAGGCCAGTGCAGGCACTGAGGGGTGTAGTCAATGTAAGAGAAATCAGACCTGGACAGTTAACCCTTAATAGTGATGATGCTAGTAGCTTATGCAATAGTGCCATCTAGGTATGAATAGGTAACATTGCACCAACAGCTGAAATGCATTCTGGGTGATACAGTGACATCACAGTCATTATCATATGTACACGCCTAACCGACAATGATTGGAAAACTCCAAGTTAGGAAGATGTGTCTAACTGATAAGTTTGTGATCCTAAACCACACACCCATGAAGGAAAAAAAGGACAACAACAGAAGACACAGAAACGCAGAGAAACAAAGAAAGAAAGGAGAGACCCAAGGAGAAAAATCCCAATAATCAGAACAGGCCTTAGAGCTGACTTCCCTTAGACTCTGCATATCAACTGCACTCTCGGGTAACGTATAACTTTATTATGTGTAGTATTGATTGAATTGATTGGCTTGATATTTAGGAAAAGATGCATATCACTGAATAAAATATCTAATATTGATATCAGAGAGAATTTCTGATTGAAATGCTCACATTCTATAGTCCAGATCAGGCCTGAAAATTCATAAGTTGTGTAGCAATACTACCCGATATCAGAGATTGGTCATAGTTTGAGCAGAGCAAGGGTTTTTGTATCTACCTTAATCAATATTAAGTTTATTGTGTATTTTCCCCTCACCCACGACAGCACCACGAGAAAGAGGATCCGCCCCCAAAGACAGGAAACCTAAAGTACAAAAAGGCGGAGACTCCCCTCCAACTTCAGTATGGTTTCCTATCTTTGGAGGGGAAGCCTGTGGAACACTCTTCTCTCCCCATGGTTCCCCTTACTTACCTGCAGTCCCCAATATTGATGCTTGGCACAGCGGTGCGCAGTGGGTCCTGCAGAGGTGCGATGACTGGGGGCTCCTGAGCACTGACGGGCATGATGCTTCCGTGCTATTAAAAGCACTAGTAAGCATCGTGGGCACGTCCGGAAGAAGTTATAAGCATGGGGGGGGGGTCTGTGGATGGCACTGTTATGGGAGGGGGGTCTGTGGATGGCACTGTTATGGGAGGGGGGGGGTCTGTGGATGGCACTGTTATGGGGTGGGGGTGGTCTGTAGATGGCACTGTTAAGGGGGGGTCTGTGGATGGCACTGTTATGGGGTGGGGGGGTCTGTGGATGGCACTGTTAAGGGGGGGATCTGTGTTAAGGGGGGGTCTGTTATGGGGTGGGGGGTCTGTGGATGGCACTGTTATGAGGTGGGGGGGTCTGTGGATGGCACTGTTATGTGGTGGGGGGGTCTGTGGATGGCACTGTTATAGGGTGGGGGGGTCTGTGGATGGCACTGTTATGGTGTTGGGGGGTCTGTGGATGGCACTGTTATGGGGTGGGGGGGTCTGTGGATGGCACTGTTATGGGGTGGGGGGGTCTGTGGATGGCACTGTTATGGGGTGGGGGGGGTCTGTGGATGGCACTGTTATAGGATGGGGGGTCTGTGGATGGCACTGTTATAGAATGGGGGGGTCTGTGGATGGCAATGTTATAGGGTGGGGGGGGTCTGTGGATGGCACTGTTATGGGGTTGGGGGGTCTGTGGATGGCACTGTTATGGGGTGGGGGGGTCTGTGGATGGCACTGTTATGGGGTGGGGGGGGGTCTGTGGAGGGCACTGTTATAGGATGGGGGGGGGTCTGTGGATGGCACTGTTATAGAATGGGGGGGTCTGTGGATGGCACTGTTAAAGGATGGGGGATCTGTGGATGCCATCCACAGATCCCCCTTAACAGTGCCATCCACAGATCCTCCACCCCATAACAGTGCCATCCCCAGATCCCCCATTAACAGTGCCATCCCCAGATCCCCCATTAACAGTGTCATCCCCAGATCCCCCATTAACAGTGCCTTCCCCATCTGGGGGGTTTCTTTGCTGGGCAGGACTTTTATAGCCCCCCAAATTTTACTTGCATCCCTGTTCTCTAAAGGGGCGGTTTTAGGGTGCGGGCCTAGGGGTGGGTAGGGGCGTGGCCAGGGGAGGGGGGTGAGTTCCACCACCTTTTCTCTGAGAAAAAAAGCCCTGTATAAATATATATATATACACTCACCTAAAGAATTATTAGGAACACCTGTTCTATTTCTCATTAATGCAATTATCTAGTCAACCAATTACATGGCAGTTGCTTCAATGCATTTAGGGGTGTGGTCCTAGTCAAGACAATCTCCTGAACTCAAAACTTAATGTCAGAATGGGAAAGAAAGGCATGGTTGTTGGTGCCAGACGGGCCGGTCTGAGTATTTCACAATCTGCTCAGTTACTGGGATTTTCACGCACAACCATTTCTAGGGTTTACAAAGAATGGTGTGAAAAGGGAAAAACATCCAGTATGCGGCAGTCCTGTGGGCAAAAATGCCTTGTGGATGCTAGAGGTCAGAGGAGAATGGGCCGACTGATTCAAGCTGATAGAAGAGCAACGTTGACTGAAATAACCACTCGTTACAACCGAGGTATGCAGCAAAGCATTTGTGAAGCCACAACACGCACAAACTTGAGGCGGATGGGCTACAACAGCAGAAGACCCCACTGGGTACCACTCATCTCCACTACAAATAGGAAAAAGAGGCTACAATTTGCACAAGCTCACCAAAATTGGACTGTTGAAGACTGGTAAAAATGTTGCCTGGTCTGATGAGTCTCGATTTCTGTTGAGACATTCAAATGGTAGAGTCCGAATTTGGCGTAAACAGAATGAGAACATGTATCCATCCTCTGATGGCTACTTCCAGCAGGATAATGCACCATGTCACAAAGCTTGAATCATTTCAAATTGGTTTCTTGAACATGACAATGAGTTCACTGTACTAAAATAGCCCCCACATTCACCAGATCTCAACCCAATAGAGCATCTTTGGGATGTGGTGGAACGGGAGCTTCGTGCCCTGGATGAGCATCCCTCAAATCTCCATCAACTGTAAGATGCTATCCTATCAATATGGGCCAACATTTCTAAAGAATGCTATCAGCACCTTGTTGAATCAATGCCATGTAGAATTCAGGCAGTTCTGAAGGCAAAAGGGGGTCCAACACTGTATTAGTATGGTGTTCCTAATAATTCTTTAGGTGAGTGTATATATGTGTGTGTGTGTGTGTGTTTTCCAGGGAAATCCATATCTAGATGACTCTTTAATTGTAGCAGAGTCCAAGGAGGCCTGCAGCCAGGGCCGATCCTAGGGTCACAGGCGCCTGGGTGCAGAAATATTTCTGGCGCCCCCACATGGGCGTGGTTATCTTACTAACTCCTCCCCTTTACAATGTTTCTATGGCAACAACTTCAGCCCCCAACTTCAGCCCCACCAATTTGCTTTGACAATAACTTAGTCAACGGCTTTGACAAGTCAAAATAAATGTCATGTGCCAGTAGCCAGAGCCCCCCCCCATATCATGTGCCAGTAGCCAGAGCCCCCCTTATGTGCCAGTAGCCCCCCTATGTGCCAGTAGCCCCCCTTATCATGTGCCAGTAGACCCCCTTATCATGTGCCAGTAGCCCCCTTATCATGTGCCAGTAGCCCCCCTTATCATGTGCCAGTAGCCCCCCATATCATGTGCCAGTAGCCAGAGCCCCCCCCTTATCATGTGCCAGTAGCCAGATCCCCCCCCCATATCATGTGCCAGTAGCCAGATCCCCCCCATTATCATGTGCCAGTAGCCAGAGTGCCCCCATATCATGTGCCAGTAGCCAGAGTGCCCCCATATCATGTGCCAGTAGCCCCCCATATCATGTGCCAGTAGCCCCCCTTATCATGTGCCAGCCCAGTAGTCCCCCCTTATCATGTGCCAGCCCAGTAGTCCCCCCTTATCATGTGCCAGCCCAGTAGTCCCCCCTTATCATGTGCCAGCCCAGTAGTCCCCCCTTATCATGTGCCAGCCCAGTAGTCCCCCCTTATCATGTGCCAGCCCAGTAGTCCCCCCTTATCATGTGCCAGCCCAGTAGTCCCCCCTTATCATGTGCCAGCCCAGTAGCCCCCCTTATCATGTGCCAGCCCAGCCCAGTAGTCCCCCCTTATGTGCCAGCCCAGTAGCCCCCCTTATGTGCCAGCCCAGTAGCCCCCCTTATCATGTGCCAGCCCAGTAGTCCCCCCTTATCATGTGCCAGCCCAGTAGCCCCCCTTATCATGTGCCAGCCCAGCCCAGTAGTCCCCCCTTATGTGCCAGCCCAGTAGCCCCCCTTATCATGTGCCAGCCCAGTAGTCCCCCCTTATCATGTGCCAGCCCAGTAGCCCCCCTTATCATGTGCCAGCCCAGCCCAGTAGTCCCCCCTTATGTGCCAGCCCAGTAGCCCCCCTTATGTGCCAGCCCAGTAGCCCCCCTTATCATGTGCCAGCCCAGTATTGTACCTATATAAAAAAAATAAAAAAAAATAATACACTTATACTTACCTCCAGCAATGCGATGCGATGCAGGCCCCCTCTTCCGTCTGTGTCCCTCGCTATACGGCTCAGGCGACGCGATGACGTCATCGCGCCGCCTGCACCGGCCTCTGATAGGCTGCCAGCACTAAGCCGGCAGCCTATCAGAGGAACAGGAGGGGACACACCTCTCCCTCCTCTGCCGCAGCACAGGCATCTGTATTGCCGTCCTGAGGACGGCAATACAGATGACTATGGAGATGAGCGCTTCCGCAATGGAGGCGCTCATCTCCTGCTCTGCCCTGCCGCCGGCCGCGGCCGCCCCCACTTGTCACCAGGGCCGCGGCCTTGCGGCACTCAGGCTTGCCGGCCCACCGGGAAATTTCCCGCTATCCCGGCAGGCCAGTCCGGCCCTGCGCTCGGCGCCTTTCGGGTGACAGCGCTGGGGTGCGGGGCACCCACTGCACCCCGTGTAGGATCGGCCCTGCCTGCAGCAGAGCAGTGCAAGAGGTGATCCGGATCCTGAAGAAATTGGGTTGGATCCTGAACAAAGAAAAATCAAAACCGAATCATCTTCAGCTTCAAGAATTCCTGGGTCTGATTCTGGATTCCAAAAGGCAGATGTGTTTTTTACCAGAAGAAAAAATCTTGAACATAATAAAAAAGATACAGACCTTGATCAAACCAAAAATGTCATTAAGGAAAGGTATGTCAATTCTGGGAAGCCTAACTTCATGTATTCATGGGTTACAATTTATGGACCTCCCATGTCCGGCGCTGAGTTACTAAGATCTTGAAGTTTCTTCAGAAGGGGTTGCAGTTCGGGTTGAACCCCCTTCCCCCCCAACACCTTAAAGTTTCAGGCTTCAGCACTTTCGGCTCTTTTTAATGAACAGATTTCAGCAAATACATGGGTAATAAGATTCTTTAAATCAGTCACTAAAACAGCTTTAAACTTGTCCCCAAGAATAGCTCCGTGGGATTTATATCTTGTTCTTAGTGCCCTCACTAAACCTCCTTTTGAACCCATTGAGCAGATTCCGATTAAAATGCTATCTCTTAAATGTTGTCTATTAGTGGCTCTTATTTTAGCCCGTAGAATTAGTGAGCTTCAGGCGATCTCTAGTAATGCACCTTACACTACCATTTTAGATGATAGGGTTGTTATCAGACCTAACCCTGCATTTATTCCAAAGTGGCCACTAGGTTTCATAGGTCTCAGGAGATTATCCTTCCATGTTTCTTTGAAAATCCAACCTCAGAGGAGAAAAAGGCTTTCCATTGCCTAGATGTTAGGAGATGTTTACTCCATTACTTATCTAAAACTAAAGATTGGAGGAAGTCTTCCTCAATGTTTATTCTTTTTCAGGGAAAGAATAACGGTCAGCAAGCATCTAAAAGAACCTTGGCAAGATGGATTATGTCAGCGGTATCTCTGGCCTATTCATCTTCAGGAATTTAACCTCTAGAAGGCCTTCACGCTCATTCTACTAGAGCAATCTCTACCTCTTGGGCGGAAAAAGCTGCTGTATCTATCGAGGATATCTGTAAAGCAGCAGTCTGGTCTTCACCTTCTACCTTTTTCAATCACTATCGTCTGCAGTTGAATTCACCTTCTGATTTATCTTTTGGTTCGAAAGTGCTTTCAGCTATTATCCCACCCTAGGAGTTCCTTGGTTTTCACTCTTGTGGTGCTGTTGTGGGTGAGGGGAAAAATTAAGATTACTCTTACCGGTAATTGGATTTTCCTGAACCCATGACAGCACCCATTTTTTCCCTCCCTTTTTTTTCTTAATGATGGAATGACATGATACTAACCTTAAGGGGCGGAGTTTCTCAAATACTTAGAGAAAACATACTGAAGTTGGAGGGGAGTCTCCACCTTTTTGTACTTCCGATTTCCTGTCTTTGGTGGCGGATCCTCTCTCTCGTGGTGCTGTCGTGGGTTCAGGAAAATCCAATTACCGGTAACAGTAATCTTCATTATCTCATAATTGTGGTCGAGACGGTTGTATTACATTTTTATGTTTGAGAGGTGATATGGAATGCTGGTAGTTGTGTTAGAGCCATCTAGTGGCGAATTTTGGGTACTGCATATCACTGTGTGTTATTGCATATTATTGAGTTTTTCTATTTATTAAGCTTTGACTGTATTTTAAGTTATTGTATAATATTAATAAATCATTTATGTTTTTGCAGACGCTTGTACCATATTTTACTGATTGCACAACATAAATCAATTAACAACAAATTATTTTTGAGGTGTTTTATATGTCCACCTCTAGGATCAAATCCCTGTGATCCTTTCTTTTTTATAAAGCATTTGCTATATATCCCTGACAGGCCCCTGTTACCGTCTCCCGCGCTGTATGATAATTACTACTATCGGAGCAGGAAGGAGGAGACTGCCCTTTTTCTCAATGGGCGTTCCTTCTCCCTGGCTGTAGCACTGTCCAATCGCAGCACAGAGCATCACAGCCAGGGATGAAAAAAAACTCACCTTCTCCCTGGCTGTGATGCTCTGCACTGCGATTTGACAGCGCTACAGCCAGGGAGAAGGAACGCCTATTGAGAAAAAGGGCGGTCTCCTCCTCCCTGCTCCAATAATAGTAATTATCATACAGTGTGGGAGACGGTAACGGGGGCCACAGCGGGTGAACAGAGCGGCGCCCATATATAATAGTAAGTGCAGGGAGATCCCTGTGCGCCGCTCTACATGTCCTGCTACTTAGTTAACAAAGTCCGAACCCATGAAAGGTCCTCTTTAATCTGACAAACACGCTGCCGGGCACCAGGCCCCTTGTCAGCCCGGGCCCTGAAGAATCTGCTTCCCCGATAGTTATGCCACTGACTAGAACTCTCGTTAATCCCCTTGCGGTGATAGACAAATGGAAGAAACAGATTCCCACACTCTCTGATGAATCAATAATAGATTTATTAGAATCTCATCTTAAAGGGGAGCTGGCAAAGTGGTGGTTGTATGGCATCGGGTTTCCTGGGGTCTGGCCACCTCCAAGCTCTCGCCCCATACAAGTGAATGGGAGCGCACCGTGCTTGTGCGGCCACCGCTCCCATTCATTTCTATGTGGCCGATGGAAATAGCCAAGCCAGCACATGCGCAAGGCGCCCTCCACCACTTTCCCCGATCCGTTCTCGGTGTTGGTGGGACCCGCACCTATAAGACAATGGGAGAGTATCCTAGCAATATGCCCCCATTGTCTGTGATGGTAATCCTTTTAAGGTTTCACCAGCAATCAACAATTAACTTATCCACCTCTGCATTATTCATCAGACATATCTCACTCCAGTCAGATTATACAGGATGGGTAGGGCTCCGTGTACTGCTTGTCCAGGATGTGAGGAGCTGGAGGTGGACTTCTGGCACATGATGTGGTTGCAGTCCGATATCTACTTTCTGAAGGAGGGTAATTGACATCCTTTCAACCTTGTTATCCATTCCTATTACTTGCACTGCGGAGCTATGTCTCTTGGGTTTATAGGACGAGGAACACTGGGATCACTATAAGGCTATATTCCTCCAGGAATTTCTGGCTCGTAAATGCATTGCTTTGCGATCGTACAGTTCCAACACGCCAACTCTGAGTATGTGGAAAACACAGATAAATCAAATGCTGCCATATATCGCCTTAGTAGCTTCTGAGTGCTTTGTACAATGTACTTACTATGCTGACTGTATAATCCATTGACAACATTGTTACTGTATTGTCAGTTTTATTATCTTTTCTTAACCCCTTTAGGACACAGCCTTATTTCACTTTAAGGACCAGGCCATTTTTTGCAAGTCTGACCAGTGTCACTTTAAGTGGTGATAACTTAAAAAGCTTTGACTTATCCAGGCCATTCTGAGATAGTTTTTTCGTCACATATTGTACTTCATGACAATGGTAAAATGAAGTTTAAAAAAT
Source organism: Bufo bufo (assembly GCF_905171765.1). NCBI lineage: Eukaryota > Metazoa > Chordata > Amphibia > Anura > Bufonidae > Bufo > Bufo bufo. The sequence continues at coordinate 189,083,620 of NC_053389.1, forward strand.
TCATTTTTATTTATAAAAAAATACCAAAGTTAGCAAAAATCTGTAAAAAAAAATGCAAATTTCCAAGTTTAAATTTCTCTACTTCTATAATACATAGTAATACCTCCAAAAATAGTTATTACTTTACATTCCCCATATGTCTACTTCATTGTCGGATCATTTTGTGAATGTTATTTTATATTTTGGGGATGTTACAAGGCTTAGAAGTTTGGAAGCAAATCTTGAAATTTTTCAGAAATTTTTAAAAACCCAATTTTTAGGGACCAGTTCAGGTCTGAAGTCACTTTGTGAGGCTTACATAATAGAAACCACAGAAAAACTACACCCCTCAAGCTATTCAAAACTGATTTTACAAACGTCATTAACCCTTTAGGTGTTCCACAAGAGTTAATGGCAAATGGAGATAAAATTAGATTTTTGGGCAAATTTTCCATTTTAATCTATTTTGTCCAGTAACAAACCAAGGGTTACCAGCCAAACAAAACTCTATATTTATTGCCCCGATTCTGTAGTTTGCAGAAACACTCCATATGTGGCCGTAAACTACTGTACGGGCACACAGTAAGGTGTAGAGGGAAAGGTGCGCCGTGTGGTTTTTGGAAGGCAGATTTTGCTGGACTGGTTTATTTACACCATGTCCCATTTGAAGCCCCCCTGATGCACCCCTAGAGTAGAAACTCCATAAAAGTGACTCCATTTTGGAAACTACGGGATAAGGTGGCAGTTTTATTGGGACTATTTTTAGGGTACATATGATTTTTGGTTTATCTATATTACATTTTTGTGAGGCAAGGTTACCAGAAATAGAAATTCTGAAATTTCATCTCCATTTGCCAATAACTCTTGTGGAACACCTAAAGGGTTAACGACGTTTGTAAAATCAGTTTTGAATACCTTGTGGGGTGTAGTTTCTTAGATGGGGTCGCTTTTATGGAGTTTTTACTCTAGGGGTGCATCAGGGGGGCTTCAAATAGGACATGGCGCCCAAAAAAAAGGCCATCAAAATCTGCCTTCCAGAAACTATACGGCATTCCTTTCCTTCTGCGCCCTGCCGTTTGGTCATACAGCAGTTTACGACCACATATGGGGTGTTTCTGTAAACTGCAGTATGATTTGTTTTGTTTGGCTGTTAACCCTTGCTTTGTTATTGGAAAAAAACGGATTAACATGGACAATTTGTCCAAAAATTGCTTTTTTTGCACCGTTTTTTTTTACTGTGTTCATCTGAGGGGTTGGGGGGGTATTTTTATAGAGCAGATTCTTACGGACGCGGCGATACCTAATATGTCTACTTTTTATTTATTTATTTATTTATGTTTTACACTATATTATCTTTTTATAAAGAAAAAAAAAACATTTTAGTATCTCCATAGTCTGAGTCATTTTTTTAAGTTTTTAGCCGATTATCTTATGTAGGGGCTCATTTTTTGCGGGATGTGAGGATGGTTTTATTGGCGCTATTTTGGGGGGCATATGACTTTTTGATCACTTGCTATTACAATTTTTGTGATGTAAGGTGACAAAAAAAAACTGCACCGTTTTTTTGTTTTTTTCTTACTGTGTTCATCTGAGGGGTTGGGGGTATTTTAATAGAGCAGATTCTTACGGAAGTGGCGATACCTAATAAGTCAACTTTTTTTATTTATTTTAGTTTTACTAAATAATATTTTTGAAAAAAATTTTTTTTTTGTTTTAGTGTCTCAAGTCTGAGAACCAGTTTTTTATCCGATTGTCAGTGGCTAAATTGGGATATAAATTTAGTACTCCATGGAAGTGTGGTACTCCCTGAAGCAACCAATAATGCAGAGGCCCGGATGATCGGAGCACATGTCACATTGAGTGGTGGTGTCCTTCCGTATCCCCCTCCTGTGACACACTCTGCACCTTTTTTGGGTCCATCCCTTCTTTCCAGTATGGGGGACCACACCTGGAAAGTGTTGGCCAGGGACGATCCGGGGCGCCTCCAGTTCCCGAGGTACTCCGGCCTGCTCTTTCCCGGTCAGAAAAGATCAAGGCCTTGAGGACTGCCTCATAGAACTGAAGGAATGTCGCTGTGTTGCCAGCGCTCCGGGACAGCACAAAAGAGTTGTACAAGGCAGCCTGCACCAAGTAGACCGCAACTTTTTTGTACCATGCCCGCGTTTTGCGCATGGTGTTATATGGCTTGAGGACTTGATCAGAGAGATCAATTCCTCCCATATACAGATTGTAGTCGACGATACAATCGGGCTTAAGGACCGTTGCCGCGGTACCTCGCACAGGGACAGGGGTGATGCCGTTACCATGAATTGTGGACAGTACAAGGACATCCCTCTTGTCCTTATATCTGACCAGCAACAGGTTTCCAGTGGTAAGGGCACGGGTCTCACCCCTGGGGATAGGTACCTGGAGGGGGTGGGCAGGAAGGCCGCGTTGATTTTTCCGCACGGTCCCACAAGCGGACGTAGATCTGGCGGCGAAGGACTGGAACAAGGGGATACTAGTATAAAAGTTATCCACGTACAGGTGGTAACCCTTATCTAGCAGTGGGTGCATAAGGTCCCGCACAAGTTTCCCGCTAACACCCAGAGTGGGGGGACATTCTGGGGGTTGAATACAGGGATCTCGCCCCTCGTACACACGAAACTTGTAAGTGTACACTGACTCTTACAAAGTTTGTACAGCTTCACGCCCTACCTCTCCCGCTTTGAGGGAACATACTGGCGGAAAATGAGTCTCCCCTTGAATGCAATGAGAGACTCATCAACCGCGACCTCCCTTCCAGGTACATAGGCCTGTACAAATTTGGCCCCAAAGTGATCGATGACCGGCTTCATTTTGTACAGGCGGTCATGAGCAGGATCACCTCGGGGGGGGACATGCTGCATTATCTGAATAATGCAGGCATTTCCGGATGGCCTCAAACCGGGAGCGTGTCATGGCCGTACTGTAAAGTGGGGTCTGGTAGAGGACGTCCCCACTCCAGTAATGCCTGACACTAGGTTTCTTGACTAGGCCCATATGCAGCACGAGGCCCCAAAATGTCCTTATCTCGGCTGCACTGACCGGCGTCCAGCCACCGGGCCTAGCCAAAAAGGAGCCCGGCTGTTGAGCAACGAACTGTTGGGCGTACAGGTTCGTCTGCTCCACCATTAGATTTGGAAGTTGGTCACTGAAAAAGTGACTAAAAAAGTCATATTCAGTGAAGCCCACTGTGGAAATCTGGATTCCTGGTTACATAGTTGGCCTACAAAATCAGGAATCACGGGCTCAAATCGCTCTGGGGTATACCAGACAAGTTCACCGGCACGGGGCTCTGGTGGATTTAACTGGTGGGCCGGAAAACTAGTACGAGCCCCAGAGCTGCTCATACTAGGGTGGGCCACAGGGTCCCTATCATGGCAGTCCCCTTGCTCCGCCTGGCGGCGTCTCCGCCAGGCGGAGGGGCTCATCATCGCTAGATGATGAGGAGGATGCGGATGACGACAGGAAAGTGGGGTCATCCTCGTCCTCACTGGGACTCTCGGACTCGGAGGCAAGCTGGGCGTATGCCTCCTCGGCCGAAAACATCCAGCGGGCCATAGGGGAGTGTGTGTCTGCGTGTGTGTGTGCGTGTGTGTGTGTGCGTGCGTGCGTGTAAATTTTATTCAGTGTGCGTGTGTGTGGGGGCACGGGTGTTCGCGTACTTATCCCTAAAACTAACAGAAAAAAAAAAAAGACTAATGATGACCAATCCTGAGGATAGTTTAGTATTCATATCAGTATTAAAATCCCAGAAAACCCCTTAGTGACCACCCATACACCATTTGACAGTGGTCACTAAGGGGCCTTAGGCTGGGCCGGCACTTTTTCACTACAGCCCAGTCTAAGCGCTGCACAGGCCCTGCTCTAACAGCCCGGACCGGCAGGATTCCCTCCTTAAATGCCGTAGGAAACGGCACAAGGCGCATGTAAGTGGGACTGAATCTTGTGTATTGCGGACCCATTCATGTATGCACAACGACCATTAATATCTACAGTATGTTAATAGTAGAAGTATGAGATATCTCAGTAGCTGGCAAATACAACAGGGTATTTCCTGCACTGATCTTTTCTGTTGGATGCCCTTTCAGTCCAAATTGAGATTAAATAAAGGCAGGGCTCGTATCTTTGCTTTTAGTCTGGAAAGTTTATCTTGTTTGGGAAATTTAGGTTTAACGGATATGTGACCATCTGCCCCAAGAACGTCCATTGTGCCAAAGAGATTTGCATAAAAACTGTTTTAATAGGCAGGTAGAGCAGTGAGTTTTCAATGAACAGAGATTTTGTGAAACCTCTTTGAGACAAGCACACAAAATCTTGAATCTTGAATCTTCTCAAAAAAGTCCATCTACAATGCCTTAGGCTACATTCACACGTCAGTATTTTTCTATAATCCGATTTTCTGTCCGTTTTTTGCGGATCCGTTGTTCCTGAAAATGTTTCCGTATGTCATCCGTTTTTTGCGGATCCGCAAAAAACGGAAACATGTATAAATTTCAATAAGCAAATAAAGTTGCTTGGATTTCTTGAAAAAAAAAATTTTATTTCCAGGAACGGATTCCGTATAAAACGGATGACATACGGAATGACATCCGTATGTCTTCCGTTTTTTGCGGATCCATTGACTTTGTATTGTACCAGGATCCGATTTTTCAGGAAAAGAATAGGACATATTTTATATTTAAACGGACATGCGGAACGGAACAACGGAAACGGACAGCACACATTGTGCTGTCCGTTTTTTTCCAGGACCGATTGAAAATGAATGGGTCCAGATCTGGTCCAGAAAAAACGGAACAGATCAGGAAAGAAAAAACGGACGTGTGAATGGACCCTTACACACACACAGATTCCTCCTTTCATTTTCCAAAGGAGCTGTCCGAAATGAAAGGGGGGATTTCTTTGAAGGTGGAACAGAATTTTTTCTATTTAGGCCTCTTTCACACGAGCGATACGGATTGTGTCAGGATGCGTTCAGTGAAACACGCACCATTTCACAAGCAAGTTTAGTCAGTTTTGAATGCAATTGCCTTCAGTGTGTTTTTCTCCTGTGTGAGTGCAATCAGTATGGATGCGTTTTTCATGCGTGTGAAAAAAACGGAAGATTTACAAACAACATCTCCTTGCAACCATCTGTGAAAAATGCATTGCATCCAGGTTACATCCGGATGCAATGTGTTTTTCACTGAAGCCCCATTCACTTCTTCTGCGTCAAAAATGCAGAATATAGAACATGCTGTGATTCTCAGGCAATGCAGAACTGATGCGTGAAAAACAACGCTCATGTGCACAGACACATTGAAATGAATGGGTCAGGATTTAGTGCAGGTGCCAGGGACGTTGCTAGGTTAAAACACTTCTGCATGTTGCCATGATATCCCATTGACCCTGGTGCGGTGATAATACCACGATTTTTCATTATGCTGAGGACACACTAGATTTTGTTTATTACATCCGCATGCATCCGTCATGAACGGATCCGGTTGTATTATGTCTTCTATAGCCATGACGGATCCGTCTTGAACGGAGGATGGATTCGTTTTCTATTGTGTCAGAGAAAATGGATCCGTCCCCATTGACTTACATTGTGTGTCAGAATGGATTTGTTTGGCTCAGTTTCATCAAGCGGACAGCAAAGCGCTGCAGGCTGCGTTTTGGTGTCCGCCTCCAGAACGGAATGGAGACTGATCGGAGGCAAACTGATGAGTTCTGAGCGGATCCTTTTCCATTCAGAATGCATTAGGGCAAAACTGATCCATTTTGGACCGCTTGTGGGAGCCCTAAACGGATCTCACGAACGGAAAGCCAAAACGCCAGTGTGAAAAAGTAGCCTTAGCTGGTATTGCAGCAAGGTCCTAAATGAGCAGGCCTGGCTTATTTATCATTTTCCATGACAGTATGCTTGCTAGATGGTTGGCGTAGCGTTAAAGGGGTTGTCTCACTTCAGCATTTATCAAATTAATATAAGCCACTTACTAATGTGTTGTTATTATCCATATTGCTTTCTTTGCTGGCTGGATTTATTTTTCCATCACATTATACACTGCTCGTTTCCATGGTTACAGACCACTCTCAAATCCATCAGTGGTGGTCGTGCTTGCACAATATAGAAGAAACACCAGCCTATGTGCACTCCCATGGTCCCGGCCACCAGAGAGGCTGACCATGGGAGTGCACATAGGCTGGTGTTTTTCCTATAGTGTGCAAGCACGACCACCACTGATGGATTTGAGAGTGGTCTGTAACCATGGAAACGAGCAGTGTATAATGTGATGGAAAAATAAATCCAGCCAGCAAAGAAAGCAATATGGATAATAACACATTAGTAAGTGCCTTATATTAACTTTCTCTACATGATAGATGCCACTTACTGAAGTGAGACAACCACTTTAAGTCTGTCGCACGTCCTGCTGAATGAAGCGCCAAACTTATGTAGAGGTTTGCGCCTCTACATAACTATGGCACTTCCTCTGGCAGTGCAGAGGGACTTTTAGCCTGTATGGAAAACGCTGGTCTTAATAAATGTCTCTCAAAGTGTCATTTTTTTAAAAATCTGATAATTTTTATTAGCTTTTTATATAAATAGGTAAAGTACTATAAATAGACCATACAATTATTACTTATACAAAAGCCAAATTGTACAAAATAGATGTATTATTTTTAAGCGATCACAAGTTATTATTCTCCAAACAATAGAACACAAAAAGTACCCCCCTATCCCCAAAACCTCTACCCTCCCACCTCCCTTCCCTTTTCCGTGTGACCATAATCATTATCCTGAAGCCGCATTCTATTATACACATCATTGAAATCATGGCGTACCTTCCTTCAACGTATATGTTCTTTATCTCTAACTACTAAATCCCCTAATGATCATGCCATTCCATATATACGTCAATCTTTGGAACAGCAATCCAGGGCCAGTCAACCACACCCTTGTCATGGTCTTACCTGCTTGCTGCTCTCCTTCGTTTGACATGTGCTGGCGGCCATCTTGGGTTCTGGGTTTCTTGTAGCCTTCCACCCTGCGGCTCCTCCTTCCCCTGGGAGGAGCTGGATGCCTAGCTCATATATATAGGAGGTCTGTGGCTTCAGTTCCTTGCTTGGTCCTCTTGTGTTCACATGCTTCTAAGACTGCTGCTGCTTCTGGTTCCTGATCCTGGCTTCGTCTGACTACCCTGCTGGTTCCTGATCCTGGCTTCGTCTGACTACCCTGCTGGTTCCTGATCCTGGCTTCGTCTGACTACCCTGCTGGTTCCTGATCCTGGCTTCGTCTGACTACCCTGCTGGTTCCTGATCCTGGCTTCGTCTGACTACCCTTCTGGTTCCTGACCTCTGGCTTCGCAAAGACTCTGCTCGGTTTCACCATCCGTTTGGACTTTTGCTTTACAGCTTTATTTTCAATAAAGCCTTCTTATTTTCACTTATCTCTTGTTGTACGTCTGGTTCATGGTTCCGTGACATTAGGACCAAGCCATGAATTCTGACGGTACAGGGCCATCCTCGCTACCCACGCTGGTTGCCAGACTTGATCAGCAGGATCACCTGTTGGGTCGGTTCGCTGTGGCGTTGCAAACCCTGCTTGAACGCACGGCTCATTTCGCTCCCGTTGCCGATGGGTCGGTTGTCGCTCCTGGGCTCGCTCCTACTGCCGCTCCGGTTGTTGCGCCAGAGTCTACCCCGACACCTGTTGTTGCGCCTGCGGTGTTTCGGGGTATGACCGGTTCTGCCCCTCTTCCACAGCGCTTTGGGGGAGAGCCAACTCAGTGCCGAGGTTTCCTTAACCAGGTGGGCATTTATTTCGAGTTGCTGCCACATGCCTTTCCTACTGAGAGATCAAAGGTGGGCTTCTTGATCTCGCTGCTCTCGGACAAGGCCTTGGCCTGGGCCAGCCCTTTATGGGAGAACAACAATCCGGTGGTTGTCGAGTTTTCCAGTTTTGTTGCTTCTCTTCGGAAGGTATTCGATGTGCCGGCTCGTGCTGCCTCTGCTGCGAAGCTCCTTATGTCCATCAGACAGGGTTCACGATCCGTAGCTGAATACGCCATTGAGTTTCGTACCCTGGCAGCAGAGGTGGGCTGGAATAATGAGGCTCTGGTCGCTGCTTTCTCTCATGGTCTCTCGGATGCCTTGAAGGATGAGGTTGCAGCTAAGGACCTACCAGTTGAGCTCGAGTCTCTTATTTCTTTCCTGATTTTGATTGACACCAGACTCAGGGAGAGACCTTCCTTTAAGGAGAACCTGCGGAGGTCTTCTAACAGATTGGTGCCTACGTTTGCTGTCCCACCCGTGCCTCCCTCTCCTCCCACGCCTCCTGGGGATGACTTGTCTGGGGGTGAACCCATGCAGCTGGGGTTTGCTCGCCTGTCCGAGGGGGAGAGGGCACTCCGGAGACGCGAGGGCCGATGCATGTACTGTGGTCTCGGTGGGCATTTTCGGTTGGCATGTCCGAACCGTCCGGGAAATGCTCGTACCCTGAGATCCTGTCGGGGGCAGATCTTGGGTGGAGTCTCCTCGTCCCCGGTTTCCCGTGTTGACAAACCACTGATCACTGTTGTCCTCTCCTGGGTCGGGGGCTCGGTGACGACCCAGGCGTTGGTGGACTCTGGTGCTGGTGGTTTGTTCATTGATAGTGTGTTCGCTGCCGCCAATTCCATTCCTCTGCAGGCTCGAGGTTCCCCACTGGCTCTTGAGGCGATAGACGGCAGACCCCTTCTGCCGCCACACGTGACTCATGAGACCCTTCCAGTGGGGATAGCCATTGGTGCCGTTCACAGAGAGTCGGTCTGCCTCCAGGTTATTTCGTCCCCACACTACTCGGTGGTCTTGGGGTACCCCTGGCTCCAGAAGCATAATCCGACTTTCGATTGGAGATCGGTCAAGATCCTCTCGTGGTCACCGCAGTGTGGGGCTAGTTGCATCCATGGGTCTGTCAAGTTGCTGTGTACTTCCTCGGACTCTCTGTTGCCTCCTGAATACGAGGAGTACCGGGATGTATTCGATAAGGTGCGCGCGGTTGCCCTACCTCCGCACCGCCCATACGATTGTGCCATAGAGTTACAATCTGGTGCCGTTCCTCCTCGTGGCAAAGTCTATCCACTGTCGGTAGCGGAGAATGAGGCCATGGAGGAGTACGTGAGTGAGGCGCTTTCACGCGGACACATTCGCAAATCTTCGTCCCCGGCAGGGGCTGGATTTTTCTTTGTGAGAAAGAAGGGCGGTGAGTTGAGGCCTTGCATCGATTACAGGGGTCTCAATCGCATCACGATCAAGAACGCTTACCCGATACCCTTGATTTCCGAGCTGTTCGATCGCCTTAAAGGGGCCACGGTCTTTACCAAACTCGACCTGAGGGCGGCATATAACCTGGTAAGGATCAAGGCGGGCGATGAGTGGAAGACCGCGTTTAACACCAGGACCGGTCATTACGAATCCTTGGTTATGCCCTTTGGGTTGTGCAATGCGCCCGCAGTCTTTCAGGAATTCATCAACGATGTTTTCCGTGACCTGTTGCAGCAGTGTGTGGTAGTCTATTTGGATGACATCTTGGTATATTCTGAATCCATGGAGGCCCACATTCTGGATGTCAGACGAGTGTTGCAACGGTTACGAGAGAACAAGCTGTTCGGTAAGCTTGAGAAATGCGAATTTCACCGATCCCAGGTAACCTTCTTAGGTTACATCATTTCCGCTGAGGGGTTCTCCATGGATCCTGAGAAGGTTTCGGCTGTCTTACAGTGGCCCCAGCCCAGTGGTCTTCGTTCCCTGCAGCGCTTTTTGGGCTTCGCCAATTATTATCGGAAGTTCATCAGGGACTTTTCCATGCTGGCCAAGCCTCTCACGGATCTGACCAGGAAGGGCAGTAATTCCCAGGTCTGGCCGCTCGAGGCCATCCGAGCTTTTGAGGCCCTAAAGTCCGCCTTTGTGTCGGCTCCGATTCTGTCGCATCCCAACCCTGGGTTGCCCTTTGTCCTCGAGGTGGACGCGTCTGAGACGGGAGTAGGCGCCCTTCTGTCTCAGCGTAGAACACCAGAGGGTCCTCTGCTTCCTTGTGGGTTTTACTCCCGGAAACTGTCTTCCGCGGAGTGCAACTATCAGATTGGTGACAGGGAGTTATTGGCCATCGTGCAGGCCCTTAAAGAATGGAGGCACTTGCTCGAGGGTTCGGTGGTTCCGGTTCTCATCCTGACGGACCACAAGAATCTGACCTACCTTTCTGAGGCCAAGAGATTGACACCACGTCAGGCCAGATGGGCTCTGTTCTTGTCACGTTTTAATTACGTGGTCTCCTACCTACCCGGTTCCAAGAACATCAGGGCGGATGCCCTATCACGGCAGTACTCCGAGCTGTCCAGGGAGGAGTCGATTCCGACTTCGGTCATACCTCCGAATCAGATCCTGGCCGCCATTCGCACCAGCCTGACCTCTCCCCTGGGTGAGCAGATTTTGGCGGCTCAATCTGGTGCTCCCTCTGGGAGACCCAACGGCAGATGTTTTGTGCCTGAGGAGTTGCGCACTCGGTTGTTGCGAACCTACCATAACTCCAAGACCGCGGGGCATCCTGGAAAGAATCAGCTGTCCTGGGCTGTTTCACGTCTGTTCTGGTGGCCTTCCCTACGTTCCGACATCGCCGCATATGTAGCGGCATGCTCCGTTTGTGCCCAGAGTAAGTCCCCTCGGCACCTTCCGTTGGGCCTTCTGCAACCCATAGCCACCGGGGAGCGCCCATGGTCACACCTGGGGATGGATTTCATTGTGGACCTCCCTGCATCCCGAGGCCATACGGTCATTCTCATGATTGTGGATCGGTTTTCCAAAATGTGCCACTGTGTTCCTCTCAAGAAGTTACCCTCTGCACAAGAGTTGGCCACGATTTTTGCCAGGGAGGTCTTCCGGTTGCACGGTTTGCCTAAGGAGATTGTGTCGGATCGGGGGAGTCAGTTTGTGTCCAGGTTCTGGCGCGCCTTTTGCTCCCAGTTGGGGATTCATCTCTCCTTCTCCTCGGCCTACCACCCTCAGTCCAATGGGGCCGCAGAACGATCCAATCAGGCCTTGGAGCAATTCCTTCGTTGCTATGTCTCCGATCACCAAGACAATTGGGTTGACCTCCTGCCTTGGGCTGAGTTTGCCAGGAACACGGCGGTGAACTCTTCCTCTGGGACGTCTCCCTTCATGGCCAATTATGGGTTCCAACCTGCCGTGTTACCGGAGGTATTCTCTCCCCAGGATATTCCGGCTGTGGAGGATCACCTTTCCGTCCTACGTGCTTCTTGGGTACAGATCCAGAAGTCCCTTGAGGTCTCTGCGCAGCGCCAGAGACTCCAGGCTGATCGCAGACGAGCGCCTGCTCCTTCCTACCAGGTCGGAGACCGTGTATGGTTGTCCACCCGCAACCTCAAACTTCGAGTGCCCACTCCCAAGCTGGCGCCTCGCTTTGTTGGTCCCTTCCGAGTGCTTCGCAGGGTAAACCCGGTAGCCTATGCCCTTGCGCTTCCTCCTGGCATGCGGATCTCCAACGTGTTTCATGTCTCCCTGTTGAAGCCACTGGTGTGTAATCGTTTCACTTCCTCGGTTCCTCGGCCTCGTCCGGTCCAAGTGGGCAATCGTGAGGAATATGAGGTGAGCAATATCCTGGACTCACGCCTGGTCCGCGGTCGGTTGCAGTTTTTGGTCCATTGGCGTGGTTATGGTCCAGAGGAGCGTTCCTGGGTTCCCTCCGCAGATGTCCATGCTCCTGCCTTGCTCCGAGCCTTCCACGCACGCTTCCCTCAGAAACCGTTTTGTGCTCCGCGGAGGAGGGGCCCTTGAGGGGGAGGTACTGTCATGGTCTTACCTGCTTGCTGCTCTCCTTCGTTTGACATGTGCTGGCGGCCATCTTGGGCTCTGGGTTTCTTGTAGCCTTCCACCCTGCGGCTCCTCCTTCCCCTGGGAGGAGCTGGATGCCTAGCTCATATATATAGGAGGTCTGTGGCTTCAGTTCCTTGCTTGGTCCTCCTGTGTTCACATGCTTCTAGACTGCTGCTGCTTCTGGTTCCTGATCCTGGCTTCGTCTGACTACCCTGCTGGTTCCTGATCCTGGCTTCGTCTGACTACCCTGCTGGTTCCTGATCCTGGCTTCGTCTGACTACCCTGCTGGTTCCTGATCCTGGCTTCGTCTGACTACCCTGCTGGTTCCTGATCCTGGCTTCCTCTGACTACCCTTCTGGTTCCTGACCTCTGGCTTCGCAAAGACTCTGCTCGGTTTCACCATCCGTTTGGACTTTTGCTTTACAGCTTTATTTTCAATAAAGCCTTCTTATTTTCACTTATCTCTTGTTGTACGTCTGGTTCATGGTTCCGTGACAACCCTCCATTGTTTTTCAAATTTCTTTATAGTACCTCTTTTTATATGAATACCACTTTCCATAGAGATCATGTGATTCACCATGACTATCCATTCCTGCTCAGTTGGAGGAATTGGTTGTATCCAGCGTTTAGCTATAGCTTTGCGTGCATTGTATAATAACTTAGCAATAGCTTGTTTATGATCTACAGAAACTAACAGGTCTTCTACATGTCCAAGGTATCCCACAAGTGGGGTCCTCGGTGTCAGAACTTCATAGCTTGCGTCTATTTGTTTATACACCGCACTCCAAAATGACTCCAGTTCCGGGCAGGCCCAGAACATGTGGATCAAGTCTGCTTCCGGGGCAGCACACCTTGGGCAATTAGAGTCCGCACGCAGACCCATTTTAAACATAAGCCATGGTGTCATATATACACAATGTATTAAAAACAGTTGCGAGCATCTATGCGCTTCACTCATAGCAACCATGGGTACTGCCCCCAAAACATCCCTCCAATCGTCATCCGACAACTCCCCCACATCCTTTTTCCATTTATCCTTAAGACCTTTAAGTGAGTCATGCAACTCCTTATCGAACAAACTGGTATATGTCATAGAAATTATTTTACTGGCTATTCTGGCCTATACTACGGAATCTATCATTGGCATCGATTTTGCGGTTAAAGGGATGTCTCGTTCTTGACTCTGGATAGCGTGTCTTCACTGTAAATACTGATAAAACACTCTGTGCGGTAATTGAAACTCTGATTGCAGAGTTGGATTTTTTTCCAGATAGGGGTATATTTCGTACATCCGTCTATTCCTAACAATTCTCTTGCTTTCCCCCACACTTTAAGTATAAGGACCAGTGTAGGTAGTCCAGGGGAGCAAAATCTAAACCTATGCACTTCCGGGTCCGCATTTCTGTTCCCGAAAAAAATAGAACATGCCCTATTCTTGTCCGCAGTTGCGGACAAGAATAGGCATATTCTTTTAGTGCCGGCAATGTGCGGTCCGCAAAATGTGGAACGCACATTGCCGGTGTCCGTGTTTTGCGGATCCGCAAAACACACACGGATGTGTGAATGGACCCTTACATCTTCTTTTATATCACCCAACAAGTGTCTAGCCATCCCCCAAATTTGTCATTCATCCAAGTGGTCTAAGTTTACGTCGTCTTTAAAAATTAGTAAATCTTCCCAAAAGTTTCAAGAAATTGCTGCTACATTTTTTGCAAGATCAAGGAAATTTGTGAGAGGCATAAGATTGGTTAGGAAGTTCCAGAGAATGTGACTGTCTGAAATGCCTAAATGCTGCTAATATGGAAGATCTGTTTTGCCTGGATCTCCCCATTAGTTGCATATGGGTTGTCTGTAGAGGGCAGCATTTCACTTTCGCTGTTCATAACTTTTATTTCATGACGATAAAGTTATGGTTTGGGTAGAAAAGACACACACTGTACTGTACATATTCTAATTATGTGTGTAAATTCATATTGGGAAGCAAAACGGATGCAAAATAGTATTGCAACATTTACGGTCTGGAATATATTTGCAGAAAATTTACATAGGGTGATGAAATGTAACTAACCACTCAGCCGCAGTCATTTTTTCTGATGAATATAGAGAAAAAAACATTAATTTTGCCACATCTGTGCACAGCAGGGATTCTTGTCGCCCATCACAGCTAAAGGATAAAGGCCAGTGCAGGCACTGAGGGGTGTAGTCAAATGGTGATGGTGCCTAAAGTGCCCTCTACCACATAAGAAGAAATGAGTATTAGAAATGGTGCATGGTAGTTGTGGGGCTGTGGTACAGATTTTACAGAAAAGAAGTATAGGGTCACCTACACATTATCCCTACAGTAGCTTGTATCACATCCCATTCTAGATCCATAGGCATTAATATGGAGTTGGCCCCCCTTTTGTAGCCCGAACAGCTTCTAATCTTCTGGGAAGGTTTTCTACAAGATTTTGGAGTGTGTCTCTCAGAATTTTAGCCCATTCATTCAGAAGAGCATTTGTGAGGTAAGACTCTTATTTTAGAAGAGAGGGCCTGGCTCACAATCTCCATTCTAGTTCACCCCAAAGGTGTTTGCTGGTGTTGATGTCAGGGTTCTGTGTGGGCTAGGCAAGTGTTTCCATACCAAAATCGCCAAACCATGTCTTTATGGACCTTGCATTGTGCACGGGGGCACAGTCATGCGGGAACAGAAAAGGGCCTTCCCCAAACTGTTCCCATAAAGTTGGAGGCATACAATTGTCCAAAATGTCTGAAGCATTAGAATTTCTCTTCACTGGAACTAAGGGGCCTAGGTCATCCCCTAAAGAACAACCCCATAGCATTATCTTTCCTCCACCAAAGTTTACATTTGGCACAGTACGGTCAGGCAGGTAATGTTCTCTTGGTATTCATCAAACCCAGACTTGTCCATCAGGCTGCCAGATAGAGAAGAGTGATTCATCACTCCACTATACATGTTTCCACTGCTCCAGAGTCCAGTGGCATTGTGTGTTATACCACTTCATCTGACACTTGGCATTGTGGCCCAATTCGAGGCCTTGAGAAGTCGACTGGCCCTTGTTTAAAGGTCCTTTACACGGCCAATGAAAACTGCATGGTGGATAAACAATCAGTAATACGATTGTTTGCTCTCCATATGATGTTCATATTGTTGGCAGCACATCACATGTTTTTAAGGGCAGATGTACTACTGACAATTATTTATTTTATTACATAAAAGATCCGATCAGCCAACAAAAGAGCATTCATTGATCATTGGAGTGTTTAGAAAGATCGAAGATTGGCCTTTAGAGTCTCCAAAATCGATTTACCTGGCATAAAGTGGCCATTTCCTAGAAAGTTCTGCACAGACACTGAACACTGAATCTTCTTATGCTCCAGTTGCGACACTTCCCGGGTTCCCTGCTGGTCTCTTCTGGTTATGGAAATGTGAAGCTCAGCCATTCACTGGCTAAGGTGGGTCACCATTGTGGCCAAATAGTCACATTTCCTAAGTCAAGAAGAACTTTGTAGTAAGGACTGGGTGGGGACCAAGGGACAGTAACTAGAGGTCGGTATTCATTTTGTCCTCTGACCCTTTATGGAAACATTTTTACAACCCCTTTAAATAGCAATAGGAAATCACTAGGATGGATACATCTAAGGCAGAATACTCTTGTAATAGGTTGTAGTTGAACCTATAATAGATTCCATGATTTATTGCAGTAATATTTTGTAGGGGAAAGACACGGTTATCTCTCTAAGCACCTGTGTAAACGCTCATTTCGTGCTCATGCAGTGCGTAACTATGTTTAGCTTCACACACCGCCCTATCACCTTGTCACTAAACTGCATACACCTGTGCCATATCGAAATAATTTACAACCTCTTCTCATGGCATAGTAAAACTCTACAGCAGCACTTCCAATATCTGTAGAGGACAGCAGGATAGCAAAAAATGATTAATGGCTCATGCACACGAACGTATTATTTTTTTTTTTTTTTGTGGACCGTTTGGGGAACCGTTCACTTCAATGGGGCCGTAAAAGAACGGAAACTACTCTATATGCATTTCGCATCCGTATGTCTGTTCCGCCAAAAATATAACATGTCCTATTATTGTCCGCCTTACGGACAAGGATAGGACTGTTCTATTAGGCCCCTTTCACATGAGCAAGTATTTCGCGCAGGTGCAATGCGTGATGCGAACGCACAGAATCAGGACCTATTCATTTCAATGGGTCTGTGTATATGAGCGATGTTTTATTGCGCATCACTTTTGCGTTGCGTGAAAATCACAGCAAGGAAGTGCAGATGCGATTTTCACGGATGGTTGCTAAGAGATGTTGTTTGGAAACATACAGTTTTTTTTATCACGCGCGTGAAAAACGCAATAAATCGCATTGCACCCGCACGATAAAAACTGAACGCGATCGCAAACAAAACTAAATGTACTTGCTTGCGAAATCGTGCATTTTTCACTGAATGCATCCGCACCTAATCCGCTCACGCTCGTCTGCAAGGGGCCTTAGGGGCCGGCCGTTGTGCAAAATGCGGAATGCAGATGGACAGTATCCGTGTTTTGCGTATCCACAATTTGCGGACGGCAAAACAACGACGGTCGTGTGCATGAACCCTAAGATGGAGTAGACGGCTTATACTGCAAAAGTTAAGCCTTATTCACATGTCCGTGTTTATATCCGTTAAGGATCCGTTTGTCATCCGTGTTTCACAGACACTGTGCAGCTGAAAAATCTTTCTCAAAGCATCTCTTCCTAATGATCTGTGAAACAGGGGTTGCATACGTGGATTTCACGGACCCATAGACCATAATGGGCGAGATGGATCCATGAACACAGACAAAATAGAGCATGCTTCCGTGCTAAAACACGGATGTGTGTGAATACACACATTAAAATGAATGGGTATGTATTCGGTCTGTGGATAACACGTACAGCACACGCATGTGGAACTCTGACGTGTGAATGAGGCCTTAGATTTATCTGGTGGAACGTAAGGATGCTGAGGCTTCAGGTGCAGGTCGGCCCAAAGGCTCCTGTAACATAACAGTAGGTGGGCCCTATTGCAGATTTTGCTTTGAGGCCCAGGAGCATGATTATGGTTTACATTCAGCTCATACGTGGGGAAAATGTGACGTATATACCACACGTGCCACAAGGAAAACCATCCGCTGTAGGCAATTGTATGCTATTCAGTTGCAGGGGCTGCCATGTTAAAAAATAAACCGTTAGGGCTCCGTGCCCGTGACCGTGGGGCAGCCGCATGCGGATCGTGGACCCATTCACTTAAATGGGGTCCGCAATCCGCATCCGATGGCCCACACCACGAAAAGGTAGTGCATGCACTACTTTTTTGCGGTGCGGAGGCACGGCCAGAAACGCCACGGAAGCACTCCGTAGTGCTTCTGTGGGGTTCCGATCCGTGCCTCCGTTCCGCATCTCCGTGATTGCGGACCCATTCAAGTGAATGAGTCAGCGATCCATGATGCGGAATGCACACGGCCAGTGCCTGTGTATTGCGGACCCACTGTATGCGGGTCGCTATACGGCCACGGGGGGCACACGGTCGTGTGCATGAAGCCTAATGCAGTGGTCGACTTTACAGGAAAGCAGAGCAGGCTGCCCTTTCCTATACAGTCAGTATACCAATGTATAGTCGTAAGGGTGCTCACTGAACATGGTCTGACATCTCAAGAGGAACTCTCAGATGATGGAAGCTGTCAATGCTTTCATTTAGCTATTCCAAGGGCCCCGGGGTTCTCAGTCAACCACAGAGCTATTGCTTACAATAAGGGGATGGCCACACGTAGCAAAAATGATGGTGATTTTCCCTAGTAAAAGTGCATGCAGAATTAAAAAAATGTCATCCACAAGAATATCCACACATCATTTGACGTGCGGTACAGATTTAAAAACCGCTGCATATCAATTTACTGTACGTTGCGGTTATCTGCTGTGGATTTCGTCCCTTGCAATGCTGAGCGGGACATTTACAGCAATCTGATACAATAGTGTTTGTAGTCTGCATCGTTTGGGGAGGATTTTGCTGCCGCAGATCCACTTCAGATTTTCCATTGCAGGAAATTGGCAACGGACCTGCTATCTGTGGCCGTAAGGATGATGTTAGATGGTGTAACACATTTAATGGGCCCTAAACCATGCAGGGGCCCCCTCTCTATGATATCTTATAGATCTCTCTAGTGTAGTCTTGGTGCTGACTCCTCTTCCCTGTAATTTACTAGTCCATTAATTATCCTCCTTTCCAGCCCCCTCGGTACTGCCTGCTTTGCATATATAATTACGGTACTTTTGTAAGTCACAATCAAATCTTTCTGCTTTTTTTTATCATTTATACCTTGTCACCATTTATCTTACTGATTATCCCTATGTCACCTATTAGGTACACCATACTGATTGCCATTTTAACAATAAGAGGAACTTTCAACATTTTCTGATATAATATTAACCCTTTCTGCATGTGCCTTCCATTCCACAATTATTTAAAGAGACTGCGCCCTGGCCTAAATCCTAGCACAGAGCACTGGTTTAAACATGGGTAAATGAAAGAGCTCATTCAACTTCTGCTAGTTAATTGCTCACTGTTTTTAGGCTGCCCGGAGCGTTTTTCTGTCACTTTTTTCTGGGGTGATCGGCGGCCATTTTGTGTATTGTGGTGCGCCAGCACAAGCTGCCACCAAGTCCATTTAACCATCAATAGTAGTTGTTTTTTTTTTATATATCCTACATCAGGGGCTTGGCTGTGCTTATTGTCACCCCTAGAAACTCAGGATAGAATTTTCTATATTTTATTGAGGGGTGAAATTCACTTGCAAAAATAGCAATCCCCTAAATCTGGTGTTCCAGCTGTGGCTAGCCAAGTGTAATACTGTCTGCTGTCTGGCAAAGGATATATTTTTTTCTGGGGTGAAATTCAATTGCCAAAATAGCAATACCCTAAACAGTGGTTTCTGCTGTTGCAGGCCAAGTTTAAATCTGTCCGTAAAAGGGTATATTACACAAACCGTTAAATTACAATTGCTGAAAGCATAAGCCTTTACATTTGCACGCACTATTGTGCATCTCACATAGTGTATTTCTGTCCGTAAAAGGGTATATTACATTCAAGGTGCAAATTCAAGCGCTGATAGGGTCATCCTCAATAACTTCACACGCTACCGTGCATCTCCAAGTGTAATTCTGTCTGTAAAAGGAAACCTTTCATCCAGGGCCTAAATACTAGGCCTACAATTTATATTCAGCTAAATCTGTGGTTACTGCTGTGCCTGTATTATTGTAATACGGTACATAAGTAGATAGCCAGATAAATATCTGACAGTGGCCTGTTCCAGTGGTGGGTGACATGAAGCCTGATTCTCTGCTATGGGACCTCTCTCCTCTGTCTGGGTGCCGGGGCCTAAATATCTGACAGTGGCCTGTTCCAGTGGTGGGTGACATGAAGCCTGATTCTCTGCTATGACATGAAGCCTGATTCTCTGCTATGGGACCTCTCTCCTCTGTCTGGGTGCCGGGGCCTAAATATCTGAAAGTGGCCTGTTCCAGTGGTGGGTGACATGAAGCCTGATTCTCTGCTATGGGACCTCTCTCCAATTTATATTGGTTAATTTTTTATTTTTTTAAAATTCATTTCCCTATCCACATTTGTTTGCAGGGGATTTACCTACATGTTGCTGCCTTTTGCAGCCCTCTAGCCCTTTCCTGGGCTATTTTACAGCCTTTTTAGTGTCGAAAAGTTCGGGTCCCCAAACTCCCGAACATTTTCGGCCCCGAACATCCAGGTGTTCGCTCAACTCTACTCCCTACCTCATTAGCACATGAAATGTGCTTCTGAAAACAGCACCTCATTTGTCTACAGGTTGTGTCTGGTATTGCAGCTCTGTTCCATTGAAGTGAATGAGGTGAGTTGTTATACCACACAACGTGTGGACAAGGGTGATTTATTTTAATTTTTTTAAAAAAGCAGCCATCCTTTCCTAATCTTGCACAACATTTTTAACCACCTCCGGACCGCCAAACGCAGCGACGCGTCCTGGAGGTGGTTGATTCATTCCGCCTGGACGCGCCGGCGCGTCCTCTCGCGAGACACGAGATTTCCTGTGAACGCGCGCACACAGGCGCGCGCGTTCACAGGAACGGAAGGTAAGCGAGTGGATCTCCAGCCTGCCAGCGGCGATCGTTCGCTGGCAGGCTGGAGATGTGATTTTTTTAACCCCTAACAGGTATATTAGACGCTGTTTTGATAACAGCGTCTAATATATCTGCTACCTGGTCCTCTGGTGGTCCCCTTTTGTTTGGATCGACCACCAGAGGACACAGATAGCTCAGCAATATGTAGCACCAAGCACCACACTACACTACACCCCCCCTGTCACTTATTAACCCCTTATTAGCCCCTGATCACCCCATATAGACTCCCTGATCACCCCCCTGTCATTGATTACCCCCCTGTCATTGATCACCCCCCTGTAAAGCTCCATTCAGACTTCCGCATGATTTTTACGGATCCACTGATAGATGGATCGGATCCGCAAAACGCATACGGACGTCTGAATGGAGCCTTACAGGGGCGTGATCAATGACTGTGGTGATCACCCCATATAGACTCCCTGATCACCCCCCTGTCATTGATCACCCCCCTGTAAAGCTCCGTTCAGACGTCCGCATGATTTTTACGGATCCATTGATAGATGGATCGGATCCGCAAAACGCATACGGACGTCTGAATGGAGCCTTACAGGGGCGTGATCAATGACTGTGGTGATCACCCCATATAGACTCCCTGATCACCCCCCTGTCATTGATTACCCCCCTGTCATTGATCACCCCCCTGTAAAGCTCCATTCAGACGTCCGCATGATTTTTACGGATCCACTGATAGATGGATCGGATCCACAAAACACATACGGACGTCTGAATGGAGCCTTACAGGGGCGTGATCAATGACTGTGGTGATCACCTCATATAGACTCCCTGATCACCCCCCTGTCATTGATCACCCCCCTGTCATTGATCACCCCCCTGTAAAGCTCCGTTCAGACGTCCGCATGATTTTTACGGATCCATTGATAGATGGATCGGATCCGCAAAACGCATACGGACGTCTGAATGGAGCCTTACAGGGGCGTGATCAATGACTGTGGTGATCACCCCATATAGACTCCCTGATCACCCCCCTGTCATTGATTACCCCCCTGTCATTGATCACCCCCCTGTAAAGCTCCATTCAGACGTCCGCATGATTTTTACGGATCCACTGATAGATGGATCGGATCCACAAAACACATACGGACGTCTGAATGGAGCCTTACAGGGGCGTGATCAATGACTGTGGTGATCACCTCATATAGACTCCCTGATCACCCCCCTGTCATTGATTACCCCCCTGTCATTGATCACCCCCCTGTAAAGCTCCATTCAGACGTCAGCATGATTTAAACGGATCCACTGATAGATGGATCGGATCCGCAAAACGCATACGGACGTCTGAATGGAGCCTTACAGGGGCGTGATCAATGACTGTGGTGATCACCCCATATAGACTCCCTGATCACCCCCCTGTCATTGATCACCCCCCTGTAAAGCTCCATTCAGACGTCCGCATGATTTTTATGGATCCACTGATAGATGGATCGGATCCGCAAAACACATACAGGCGTCTGAATGGAGCCTTACAGGGGAGGTGATCACCCCATATAGACTCCCTGATCACCCCCCTGTCATTGATCACCCCCCTGTCATTGATCACCCCCCTGTCATTGATCACCCCCCTGTAAGGCTGCATTCAGATGTCCGTATGATTTTTACGGATCCACGGATACATGGATCGGATCCGCAAAACACATACGGACATCTGAATGGAGCCTTATAGGGGGGTGATCAATGACAGGGGGGTGATCACCCCATATAGACTCCCTGATCACCCCCCTGTCATTGATCACCCCCTGTCATTGATCACCCCCCTGTAAGGCTCCATTCAGACATTTTTTTGGCCCAAGTTAGCGGAAATTATATATTATTTTTTTTACAAAGTCTCATATTCCACTAACTTGTGTAAAAACATAAAATCTCACATGAACTCACCATACCCCTCACGGAATCCAAATGCGTAAATTTTTTTAGACATTTATATTCCAGACTTCTTCTCACGCTTTAGGGCCCCTAGAATGCCAGGGCAGTATAAATACCCCACATGTGACCCCATTTCAGAAAGAAGACACCCCCAGGTATTCCGTGAGGGGCATATTGAGTCCATGAAAGATTGAAATTTTTGTCCCAAGTTAGCGGAAAGGGAGACTTTGTGAGAAAAAAATAAATAAAATCAATTTCCGCTAACTTGTGCCAAAAAAATAATAATTCTATGAACTCCCCATGCCCCTCATTGAATACCTTGGGGTGTCTTCTTTCCAAAATGGGGTCACATGTGGGGTATTTATACTGCCCTGGCATTCTAGGGGCCCTAAAGCGTAAGAAGAAGTCTGGGATCCAAATGTTTAAAAATGCCCTCATAAAAGGAATGTGGACCCCTTTGCGCATCTAGGCTGCAAAAAAGTGTCATACATCTGGTATCGCCGTACTCAGGAGAAGTTGGGGAATGTGTTTTGGGGTGTCATTTTACATATACCCATGCTGGGTGAGATAAATATCTTGGTCAAATGCCAACTTTGTATAAAAAAATGGGAAAAGTTGTCTTTTGCCAAGATATTTCTCTCACCCAGCATGGGTATATGTAAAATGACACCCCAAAACACATTGCCCAACTTCTCCTGAATACGGCGATACCACATGTGTGACACTTTTTTGCAGCCTAGGTGGGCAAAGGGGCCCACATTCCAAAGAGCACCTTTAGGATTTCACAGGTCATTTATACCTACTTACCACACATTAGGGCCCCTGGAAAATGCCAGGGCAGTATAACTACCCCACAAGTGACCCCATTTTGGAAAGAAGACACCCCAAGGTATTCCGTGAGGGGCATGGAGAGTTCCTAGAATTTTATATTTTTTGTCACAAGTTAGTGGAAAATGATGATTTATTTTATTTATTTTTTTCTTACAAAGTCTCATATTCCACTAAATTGTGACAAAAAATAAAAACTTCCATGAACTCACTATGCCCATCAGCGAATACCTTAGGGTGTCTTCTTTCCAAAATGGGGTCACTTGTGGGGTAGTTATACTGCCCTGGCATTCTAGGGGCCCAAATGTGTGGTAAGGAGTTTGAAATCAAATTCTGTAAAAAATGGCCGGTGAAATCCGAAAGGTGCTCTTTGGAATGTGGGCCCCTTTGCCCACCTAGGCTGCAAAAAAGTGTCACACATGTGGTATCTCCGTACTCAGGAGAAGTTGGGGAATGTGTTTTGGGGTGTCATTTTACATATACCCATGCTGGGTGAGAGAAATATCTTGGCAAAAGACAACTTTTCCCATTTTTTTATACAAAGTTGGCATTTGACCAAGATATTTATCTCACCCAGCATGGGTATATGTAAAATGACACCCCAAAACACATTCCCCAACTTCTCCTGAGTACGGAGATACCACATGTGTGACACTTTTTTACAGCCTAGGTGGGCAAAGGGGCCCACATTCCAAAGAGCACCTTTCGGATTTCACCGGCCATTTTTTACAGAATTTGATTTCAAACTCCTTACCACACATTTGGGCCCCTAGAATTCCAGGGCAGTATAACTACCCCACAAGTGACCCCATTTTGGAAAGAAGACACCCAAAGGTATTCGCTGATGGGCATAGTGAGTTCATAGAACTTTTTATTTTTTGTCACAAGTTAGTGGAATATGAGACTTTGTAAGAAAAAAATAAAAATAAAAAAATCATCATTTTCCGCTAACTTGTGACAAAAAATAAAAAGTTCTATGAACTCACTATGCCCATCAGCGAATACCTTAGGGTGTCTACTTTCCGAAATGGGGTCATTTGTGGGGTGTTTGTACTGTCTGGCCATTGTAGAACCTCAGGAAACATGACAGGTGCTCAGAAAGTCAGAGCTGCTTCAAAAAGCGGAAATTCACATTTTTGTACCATAGTTTGTAACTTTTACCGAAACCATTTTTTTTTTACCCAAACATTTTTTTTTTATCAAAGACATGTAGAACAATAAATTTAGAGCAAAATTTATATATGGATGTCGTTTTTTTTGCAAAATTTTACAACTGAAAGTGAAAAATGTCATTTTTTTGCAAAAAAATCGTTAAATTTCGATTAATAACAAAAAAAGTAAAAATGTCAGCAGCAATGAAATACCACCAAATGAAAGCTCTATTAGTGAGAAGAAAAGGAGGTAAAATTCATTTGGGTGGTAAGTTGCATGACCGAGCAATAAACGGTGAAAGTAGGGTAGGTCAGAAGTGTAAAAAGTGGCCTGGTCTTTCAGGGTGTTTAAGCACTGGGGGCTGAGGTGGTTAAATACGGCTATTTGCCGGGTGTTATTAATGGTAAATGTATGTGCAATGTCCTATATTTATTCAGACCATGAAGGTAATGTATAGTGATGACGTCATGGGCAGACCGTAACAGCGAATATATAAAAGTATATAATATACAGTCAGGTCCATAAATATTGGGACATTGACACAATTCTAACATTTTTGGCTTTATACACCACCACAATGGATTTGAAATGAAACGAACAAGATGTGCTTTAACTGCAGACTGTCAGCTTTAATTTGAGGGTATTTACAGCCAAATCAGGTGAACGGTGTAGGAATTACAACAGTTTGCATATCTGCCTCCCACTTGTTAAGGTACCAAAAGTAATGGGACATAATAATAATCATAAATCAAACTTTCACTTTTTAATACTTGGTTGCAAATCCTTTGCAGTCAATTACAGCCTGAAGTCTGGAACACAGAGACATCACCAGACGCTGGGTTTCTTTTTTAAATCAGATAAATTTTTATTATTTTGTAAAAATAAACAATATCATTTTACAAAATTCTTGTGTCATTTATTATGTTCAACACAGTGCAAAAATACTCATTGTACAAAACAGGATAGTCAATAAACAGGATCCTTAACATAAAGATCCAACAACCAAACCCCCCCCCCCCCACCCCCCACTGTGAGACCTTGTTGTGAGTAGATAAGCATAAACATGTGTAAGACCTATTTGTTTTAGTAACAGACCATGACATCACCTATGCACTCAGGGCCGGGCCGACACGGAGGCCGGGGAGGCTCCAGCCTCAGGGCGCAGGCCAGCTCCCCAGCCTCTGGGCGGCAGGCAGGCCACTGACCACGACCTGCCGGCCGCGCTGGAGGACGGAGGGAGTAGTGAGCACTTGGCACTGACTTACGTGCTCCCTCCTGGCTCGGCCTCTCCGCTGCTCTGGTCTCTGCTCAGTCGCTTGCCTGACTGGCTGCGTACAGCGCGCACTTTGACCTGACGCGCTGTACGCAGTCAGGTCACATGTGCGCCCTCTGGAGACCAGGAGCAGCGCGGGCAACAGCAGGCAGCAGCACAGCACTGTGTCACGACCCAGCCCAGGCCCCAGCAGGGATAGAGCGTGAGAGTCTGCCCTGAAGTGAAGTAAGATAGTTCTTAAATAAAGATAATATTCTTTTCCGTCTGATCTGAGGTCTGATGGGGTTCTGGATGGGGTAAAATTACAAGGAACGCCCCCGGGGGGTTGGGTGGGTTGGGGTGGATGTCTGATTAATAACAAACATACATATCTAAATGGCGGGGGGGGGGGGAGCGCACTTGGGCAGCTCAGCCTCTGTTGGTGGTGGACCTTGTCCCAGCCCTGTATGCACTATAAAGCTTCAGCACACTAGGCTTAAACAAACACAATCGGCCCCATCTCTCCCCTCCCGGGCTAGCCTGAGAAGATCCTCAGACTAGATAGCCATGTACTACAAACTCCAGATCTGTCAATCCATGGGCCCCAAACGGTATCAAATTTTGACATGCTATTACGCTTCATGTATACTCCTCTTTCCAATCTTATGACTGTATTCATTCTGGTAATGAATTCCGATATGCTTCGGGGAAGCGGCTGTATCCATTTAGCAGCTAGGGTTTTGCGTGCCTGATATAAGATTCTGTTGATTCCAATTGTAACATTTGGTGACAAGTTATCCGAATCTAACATACCAAGCAAGCAAAACCCAGGATCCAGTTTAATTAGCGCTATAAATTTTGTTTAATAAATTGATTATATCTGTCCAATAGCCCTGTAGCGCACTGCAATTCCACAGCATGTGGAGCAATCCGGCCCCTTCTTCCCCACATTTCGGACACTTGGAGTCAGATCTATATCCCACCTTCCATAAGAAGATTGGAGTTCTATATACCCTGTGTATCATATAGAGTTGAGACAGTCTAGCCGCTTCGCTAGGGGATAGGGTAGGAATCTGTGCAAGGACTTCTTCCAATTGGTCGTCTGAGATGGGGCCCACATCCCTCTACCACTTCAACTTAACTTTGAGCGGATATTTTTTCAGCTGCTCATATAGCAAAGTATTATAAGCATCCGAAATAGCTCCTTTTACAGGACCTGGTTCTATCAGTTTTTTAAGCATGAGATGTGATACAAATTGTAGAGGGCGCACTTTATCCTGCGAACTAATAGCGTGCCTTAGCTAAAGGTATTTATAGAAATGGGTAGACACTAGGCCATATTCAGTGCAAAGTTGTGCAAATTGTTTTAGGATACCTTGTGAATAAAGTTGACCTAAATTCCATAGTCCTTTACGTTCCCAATCAGAAAATCCCTGCAGTTTGGACAATTCTATTAAATGAGGGTTATTCCAAACAGGAGACAGGTCCAATAGTTCCTGAACACCCAGAATTTCCCTAACCTTTCCCCAGACCTTCCTCATTAATCCTACTACTGTGAGTGGTTTAAAAGAGTCAGGTAAATCTTTCTCCATAATCGAAATAGGCTGGCAGACCCCAGATGCCCACTTCACCAATTCTCCACATCTTCCCATCTCCCTCAGGGACCCTCAGCTCTTGAGGTGTTGCAACTGAGCTGCTAAGAAATATATAAAGGGGTTAGTTAACGCCAGTCCCCCCGCTTCATTACCACGCTGTAATGTTTCATATCGGATGCTACTATTTTTATTTTTCCATAACAAGGATCTAAATATTCTCTGTAACTCATAATAATAATGCATGGGAATCCATACTGGTGAGTTATGCAATATGTAGAGCAATTGCGGCATCCATATCATCTTAAGAAGATTACCTCTACCTATCATTGACAATGGAAGCTTATGCCAGGTGACCGCTTTCTGTTTAAATCTGTCCATTAGTGGTACTAGGTTATTCGCTACATAAGATCGGGGCTGTACTGAAATAGGGACTCTAAGATATTTTAAGGAGGAGACCACTTTCAGGTTAACATGATCTAAGCAAAGAGATTCCGGAAGAGGGGACAGCAGAAGAATAACTGACTTATTCCAATTGATTAATAAACCAGACTGTTTTCCAAAGTCTGAGATTAACGATATAATGGGATCTATTGATGATGTCAGATCACCCACATATAATAACATATAGACCGCATATAGCGAGACTCTTTCCTCCACCGTCCCCCTCTCCAGACCTCGAATCAGTGGCGTAGAACGCAATATACAAGCCAGGGGCTCTATAGCAATGGCAAACAGGAGGGGGGACGAAGGGCATCCCTGTCTGGTGCCTCTCTCCAGTGTCATCATTGGGGATAGCTTACCATTTATTCACATTTATTTATTCAATCCTAGTTTTGCCATAACTGCCCATAAGTATTCCCATTCAACACTATCAAAGGTTTTTGCAGCGTCTAAAGAGACCATTGCAGGGCATCCCACATCCCATTCTGTTCCCCTCATCTGAATATTGAGGAACAGACGCCTAAGGTTTAATGATGTGGATTTTCGTGGCATAAACCCGCACTGATTTTCATGTATAATGTGGGAGATAACATTCAGGAGCCTATTAGCAAGTACCTTGGCCAACACTTTTATATCTACTGTTAAGAGTGAGATGGGTCTATATGAATCTACCATATTGGGATCCTTATCTGGTTTAGGGATCACCACCACCAATGCTTCTCTCATAGAGATAGGTAAAATACCTGTCCTATAAGATTCATTAAACACCTGTAGGAGATGCGGGAGCAAAACCTCTTGATGTTTTTTGTAGAATTCCCCAGGCAAACCATCTCCCCCAGGTGCTTTTCCGTTAGGAAGTGACTGCACCGCCAATACCATCTCTTCCAATTGAATGTCCCCATCAAGTAATAACCTCTGATCATCAGACAGGCTGGGCATCTGGATATTATGCAGGTATTGCTCTCTGTCACTACAGTCAATCCCTAGTCTGGACTTATAGACTTCTGCATAGTGCTCATGGAATATGTTCATTGTTATCATCTCCCGATACCTGTACGCCCATTTTATTAGTGATTCCCAATACACAAGATGGGCCGGTTTTAATAATAGTAGCTAGCCCGTACATTCCCCTTCCATAAAATAATGTTGAGTCTTAAAAAATTGTTTGTCCCCAGCTCTACTAATCAAATGTTCCTTCAGTAGATTTTGCGCCTCCGTCCAGTGCGAGGAATTTTCTAGGGAGGGGTCATTGATGTAATTAAAGAGGACCTTTCACTTGTAAAAACTATGTGAACTAAGTATGCTGCCATGTAGAGCGGCGCCCGGGGATCTCACTGCACTTACTATTATCCCCGGGCGCCGCTCCGTTCTCCCGTTATAGGCTCCGGTACCTTTGCTCCTTAAGTTATAGTAGGCGGATCTTCCCTTGTCCTGTGGGCGTCTCCTTCCCCTAGGCTGTAGCGCTGGCCAATCGCAGCGCACAGCTCACAGCCTGGGAGAAATAAAGGAGACGCCCACAGGACAAGGGAAGACCCGCCTACTATAACTTAAGGAGCAAAGGTACCGGAGGGCATAACGGGAGAAGGGAGCGGCGCCCGGGGATAATAGTAAGTGCAGTGAGATCCCCGGGCGCCGCTCTACATGGCAGCATACTTAGTTCACATTGTTTTTACAAGTGAAAGGTCCTCTTTAAGCTTCCCTTCCGTAGTCTGAACTCTATCCAGTAGTTCTGTCGTAAGTGCCCTGCTTTTAGTTTTATGAGAGCTAATCCGTTTAATGTATGTCCCTCTAATATAAGCTTTCAT
Source organism: Bufo bufo (assembly GCF_905171765.1). Classification (NCBI taxonomy): domain Eukaryota; kingdom Metazoa; phylum Chordata; class Amphibia; order Anura; family Bufonidae; genus Bufo; species Bufo bufo. The sequence goes on from NC_053389.1 coordinate 189,112,625, forward strand.
TGTATCCCAGATAATGGAGTGACTAGCTGAACCTTCATTATTGGTAAAAAAAAAAAAATGTCAGTCAGAGCAGCAGATATCACAGTACCAGTGTCAACTAACTGGATCCAAAAAGGGTTTAGTCGCCATGGTTGTCTCGTACCCAATAACTCTCTCCCTAAATCCAGTACTACCAATAACGGGGAGTGGTCAGAAATACTACAGGGTAAGTACCTAACATCCTGGACCTTATCTAACACTCCCTTAGATCCCACAGTGAGATCTATCCTAGAAAGAGAACTATGTGATGACGAGTAGCAGGAGTACTGCTTCACACCCGGATTTCTGGACCTTCACAAATCATACAAGTCTATTTAAGCGAGCGTCTTGGCTAATGAGGATAGAGAAGGGCCGGAGGCCCCACTATCAGATTGGAATTTATCTAGGGATTTGTCCAAGAACATATTAAAATCACCAATTATGAGAACTGGCAGATCTGGAAATTTGGAAGTGAAGGATAATACTTTTTTGAGAACTTTACAGGAATATGGGGGAGGTATATAAAGGCCACTAGTATCATTTGGTAATGAAACACAGAACAGTTAATACATATAAAGCGACCCTCATCATCCACATGTACCTCCCTCGATATAAAGGGAACATTTCTATGCACCAACACGCTCACCCCTCTCGATTGCGTGGAGTAGGAGGAATGAAACTTCTGTGCCACCCAAGCCTTATGAATAAGATGTGTTCTCTCAGAAGTGAGATGAGTTTCTGAGAGGCACAGAATTGCCGGTTGATAGGTTTGCAAGGCATAAAAGACTGCATTGCGTTTAGCAGGTTGGTTCAGCCCCCTCACATTCCAGGCAATTATTCTAAGGGTACCCATTTATGTGTTTAAACCATAGCAGTACTGGGCATGGGTTTCAGGCGCCATCTGTGCGCTTTCTGCTGAAGACTGGGTGGGAGATAATGTGAACCTGCTGGATCCACTGTCGGCCACCCAATTGACTAGCGCCTGTACTTGCTCAGGCCTTACCATCCTTAGAACGGCATTAGGCCCGACCAAATATCGCTGTAGATTCTGGCGGCTACTGGGACCTGAGGTAGTAGGTTCAGTAGGACGTGTAGCTGTGGCAGAACGGCCACGTCCTCTCCCTGCACTAGAGGCTCCACCAACACCACCACCATGACCATGACCGCGTCCCTTATTAGATGTTTGCCTCATAGTTAGCGTTCACCAAGCAAAGTAAAAAGTGGTTAAGTCTGTTAAGTCGGGTTTCACTGTCAGCGCGCACGGAGCGAAGCGCTGACAGTTCAGTGAAGCCGGCGGGAACAGAATTGGAGTGCTGACCGGCCCGTGATCGCTGTGATTGGTCCATTACTGCAGAGGGACCAATCGCAGCGCATCGGGGCAGGTAAGGGGGGGGGTAGGGAGGGACTATGTGCTTCTCCTTCTCTGATCGTCCCAATTCCTGTCAGCGAAGCAATCAGAGAAGGAGATAGTGTGAAAAGCTGCAGTGCAGTAATACTTACCAGAGCGAATTTACCCCTTGTGTGCCGAAAAGCTTCTTCTGTGACACAGATCAGTTCTGGGCCTCATCAACAGCCTGTCATCTGTCATCAGTTCTGTGCCTCATCCCCTGCCTCATATATAATTAACCCCTTCAGTGCCGATTTGCCACTCTTCTGTGCCTGATTTGCCCCAGTCAGTGACAGATAAGTCCTGTCATCATCACCTCATCCAGACAAGACACCTGTCACTCCAGCCTGTCCGTTTATAAAGACACTTGTCACTCCAACCTGTCCGTCCGTCAAGACACCTGTCATTCCAGTCTGTCCGTCCATCAAGACAACTGTCAGTCCAGTCTGTCCGTCCATCAAGACACCTGTCAGTCCAGTTTGTCCGTCCATCAAGACACCTGTGACTCCAGCCTGTCCGTCCGTCAAGACACCTGTCAGTCCAGCCTGTCCGTCCATCAAGACACTTGTCACTCCAGTCTGTCCGTCCATCAAGACACCTGTCACTGCAGCCTGTCCGTCCGCCAAGACACCTGTCAGTCCAGCCTGTCCGTCCGTCAAGACACTTGTCACTCCAGTCTGTCCGTCCATCAAGAAACCTGTGACTCCAGCCTGTCCGTCCGTCAAGACACCTGTCACTCCAGCCTGTCCGTCCGTCAAGACACCTGTCACTCCAGCCTGTCCGTCCGTCAAGACACTTGTCACTCCAGTCTGTCCGTCCATCAAGAGACCTGTAACACCAGCCTGTCCGCCCGTCAAGACACCTGTCACACTCCCAAGTTACATAAAAAATAAAAATAAATAACCCTGTCACTACGTGTACCATCCTCCGTTGTGTACATACTCGTGTCCTGTGCTTGAGTGGCACCATTCTGTAAAATATAAGTCTCTTATGCCCCATGTGGATTTGTGCCACCAATAACTGTAAAATAATACATTAATTAACCCCTTTTCTGCCCCAGTAAGGATATTGGCACTACTCTGTGCCCCATACTAGACCCCTGGCTCATCGCCAGCCATCTGTGCTACCTGTGGCACCTGTCAATATCTGCCAAGTGACTCGGGGAGATTTTACTCTATCCTAAAGGATATACAGTATTTTAGTTTGCTGTTCTTTTTTTTTTTAAATCTACGTTAGTTTACAGTTTAAAATGACTAACTGGCTTTTCACTACCGAAGAGGCATATGCTATGTGTTTTGAGGACACTGACTCAAACAGTGGAGATGAAGTGACATTTTTAGTTTCATCTTCCTCAGATGATTCATCTAATGATGAACCCCCTCGTAGGCGTCCTAGGGGTGGTGCGCAGTCGCAGCCCCGTACAAGTGACTCTTCATGGATCCTTGCAGATAACTATATTCCCCAGGTGCCTGAATTTACAGCCACTCCAGGCATCAATGTAGATACTACAGGTTTTAGTGAAATTAATTTTCTCCAATTATTCTTCACTGATGACCTAATTAACTTGATGGTGGAACAAACAAATATATATGCAGAGCAATTTATTGCCTCCCATCCAGACAGTTATCTTTCAAGGCCCCACAAATGGACCTCTACTAACACGACTGAAATGCAAAGGTTTTGGGGACTTCTCCTAACCATGGGCATTATAAAAAAAAAAAAAAACAATACGTTCGTATTGGAACAAAGATATTCTTTATCACACCCCTCTTCACTGTCTTGCCATGCCCCGGGCCCGTTTCGAAGCTCTTCTAAGATTTCTACACTTTAGCAATAATAATGAATGCCCACCCCCAAGAGACCCCAGTTATGACAGACTCTTTAAAATTAGGCCAGTGGTTGACCACTATAATTCCAAATTTGGTCAAGTATATACCCCCAAAAATGCCTCTCAGTGGATGAATTATTGGTCCACTTCAAAGGCAGATTACATTTCCGCCAATACCTGCCCAATAAAAGGGCTAGGTATGGCGTGAAGTTGTATAAGGCCTGTGAAAGTGTATCCGGGTATACATTGCGCTTTCGTATTAACGAGGGAAAAGATTCAAAAATTGAGCCACCCGATTGTCCCCCGGTTCTGGGTATAAGTGGGAAGATAGTATGGAATTTAGTCCACCCCCTGCTGGACCCTGGATACCATCTATATTTGGACAACTTTCACAATAGTGTCCCTCTCCTGAAGTGCCTTGCTGCCAGAGGCATAGGCACATGTGGCACAATTAGAAGAAATTAAAAAAGGCTCCCTAAATCCTTTATAGACCAGACAGTGCGTCGTGGGGAAAGCAGGGCTGTTTGCTCAGAAAATGTGATGCTGCTAAAATACAAGGACAAACGGGATGTTCTTGTGTTAACTACCATCCATGCAGATCAGTCCTCCCCAGTCCCAGTCCAAAGAACCACAGAGCAGAACATCAAGCCTGTGTGTATCCAGGATCACAACAAGTTCATGGGTGGAGTGGATCTTTCAGACCAGGTACTACAGCCCTACAGTGCCTTAAGACAATCTAAGGTGTGGTACAAAAAATTTGCTGTGTACCTAACCCAAGTGTCACTATAGAATGCCTTTGTCATCCACAGAACAGCTGGTCATGGGGGGACCTTCTTGGAATTTCAGGGAAAAATAATTAAAAAAATAGATTTTTGGTGTTCAGGAAGGAGAGGGCAGTTTTTCATCCAGCAGTGCTTCTGGGGTCTCAAGAATAATACATGGGCAGCATTTCCCTGGAGTACTTCCCCCCACAGAAAAAAAAGGCAACCCCAAAAAAGGTGTCGAGTTTGCTCGGCTAAAGGGATTAGGAATGACACCACTCACTATTGTCAGACCTGCCTCTCTAAACCGGGCCTCTGCATTGGAGAGTGCTTTCAAGTTTATCACACCTCCACTGATATCCATTAAGTCAATTTCATTAATTTCTTAATTAATCTATGGGAAGACATTTTCAGTTTAGCATTTTTCCATTTGGCAGTCCAATAATAGCTCCCCCCCCCCCCCCCCCCCCCAAAAAAAAAAAAAAAAAAAAAAAAACTTTAAAATTCCCATTATACCCCTAGATGAATACATTGAAAGGTGTCATTTTATTAAATGAGGCATTTCTTCCATTTTCTTTTTATGGTCTGGAACCCCTAGAGCAAGCATGTCAAACTCAAAGGCTAACATGGGCCAAAAAAACAAAATTTAAGTTTATGTGGGCTGCATCAAAAAAAAATAAAAAAATCGTACATTTTCATAGAACAACATTGTTGTTTCATGACTGCTGACCCCCAACATCCCGTTGCCCAATAACACAAGTGAGACCTATATATATATATACAAATATTAAACTTCACTATAAGACGCACCTAGGTTTTTGAGGAGGAAAATAAGAAAAAAATATTTTTAACCAAAAGTTGTGCTTTTGGTGGGCTTTGAATTAATGGTGGTCTGTGCATGACACTATTATGGGGGATCTGTGGATGACGCACTGTCATGTGGGGGATCTGTGGATGGCACTGTTATGGGGGACCTGTGGATGGCACTGTTATGGGGGATCTGTGGATGGCACTGTTATGGGGGATCTGTGGATGGCACTGTTATGGGGGATCTGTGGATGGCACTGTTATGGGGGATCTGTGGATGGCGCTGTTATGGGGGATCTGTGGATGGTGCTGTTATGGGGGATCTGTGGATGGTGCTGTTATGGGGGATCTGTGGATGGCACTGTTATGGGGATCTGTGGATGGCACTGTTATGGGGGATCTGTGGATGGCACTGTTATGGGGGATCTGTGGATGGCACTGTTATGGGGATCTGTGGATGGCGCTGTTATGGGGGATCTGTGGATGGCACTGTTATGGGGGATCTGTGGATGGCGCTGTTATGGGGGATCTGTGGATGGTGCTGTTATGGGGGATCTGTGGATGGCACTGTTATGGGGATCTGTGGATGGCACTGTTATGGGGGATCTGTGGATGGCACTGTTATGGGGATCTGTGGATGGCACTGTTATGGGGATCTGTGGATGGTACTGCTATGGGGTGGGATATCTGTGGATGGCATTGTTATGGGGTGGGGGGATCTGAGGATGGCATTGTTATGGGGTGGGGGATCTGTGGATGGTGCTGTTATGGGGGATCTGTGGATGGCATTGTTATGAGGTGGGGGATCTGTGGATGGAACTGTTATGGGGTGGGATATCTGTGGATGGCATTGTTATGAGGTGGGGGATCTGTGGATGGAACTGTTATGGGGGGGATCTGTGGATGACACTGCTATATGTCATCCACAGATCCCCCTCATAACAGTGTCCCCCAATACACCGGGCCCTGCCGCTCACCGAAGTATTTATAAACGTAAATCCTTATCCTGTTATTAAGTTGAACTAACGCTGCCCTCTCCCATGTTCCCATGTTCCCCTGTATCCCCACAGCACTTACTTAAGCTTCAATAGCAGGCAGAGCGGACGGCACCAGTAACGTCACTCACTGACGTTGCGCGTCTGCTCCGCCTGCTTCATTCATAAAGTGGGCGGAGCAGGCGCTCGACGTCAGTGAGTGACGTTACTGCTGCCGTCCGCTCTGCCTGCTATTGAAGCTTAAGTAAGTGCTGTGGGGATACAGGGGAACATGGGAACATGGGAGAGGGCAGCGTTAGTTCAACTTAATAACAGGATAAGGATTCACGTTTATAAATACTTTGGTGAGCGGCGGGGCCCGGTGTAAGAGTACAGTGACTGCACCGGGCCCCGCCCCTAGTTACGGACTCCAGCCCCTCCTCTCTCCCGATGCTGCATCTTTGCCGGGCCGCAAAGATATTCATTGCGGGCCGCATGTTTTACACCCATGCCCTAGAGCGTCATTTTTGCGGTTTTTACTGTTGGGGTATCTCAGAGTGTCTTCAAATGCGACATGGTGCCTGAAAATTATTCCAGCGAAATCTGCCTTCCAAAAGCCACATGGTGTTCCTCCCATTCTGAGCCCCGCTGTGTGCTTATACAGCACTTTATAACCACATATGGGGCGTTGACGTATTCAGGAGAAAATGGGTAACAGATTATGGGGTCCATTTTCCCCTGATACCCCTTGTTAATTTGGGCCTAAAGCGAGATATTCTTGTAAAATATGACATTTTTCATTTTCACTGCCAAGTCTTTCTAAATTCTATGAAACGGCTATTGGGCCAAAGTGCTCAGTGCACCCCTTGAAAAATTCTTTGGGGGGTGTATTTTCTATAATGGGGTAACTTTTTTTTTTTTTCACTGTTGGGGTACCTCAGGTTGTCTTTAAATGCGACATGGTGCCTGAAAATTATTCCAGCAAAATCTGCCTTCCAAAAGCCACACGGTGTTCCTCCCATTCTGAGCCCCGCTGTGCACCCATATAGCACTTTATGACCGTTTACAGCAGGGATGCTCAACCTGCGGCCCTCCAGCTGTTGTAAAACTACAACTCCCATCATGCCCTGCTGTAAGCTGATAGGTGTAGGCTGTCCAGGCATGCTGGGAGTTGTAGTTTTGCAACAGCTGGAGGGCCGCAGGTTGGGCATCCCTGGTTTACAGAAATCACTGTTTCTGTAAACGTAAGAATCAGGGTAACAAATATTGAGGTGTATTTTGCTGTTAACCCATACTGGGTTGCAGGAAAAATTGATCTAAATGGAAAAATCGGCAAAAAAAGGGAAATTTAAAAATTCACCTCCATTTTCCATTAATTCTGGTGGAGCACTTAAAGGGTTACCAACGTTTGTAAAATCTGTTTTGAATACCTTGAGGGGTGTAGTTTTCTAAAATGAGGTCATTTTTATTATATAAGCCCCACTAAGTGACTTCAGACCTGAACTGGTCCTTAAAAAGTTGGTTTAAAAATTTAAAAATTTGCTTCTAAACTTCTAAGCCTTCTAATGTCCTAAAAAAATTAAATATCATTTACAAAATGATGCAAGTAGACATATGGTAAATGTAAAGTAATAACTATTTTGTGAGGTACCACTATCTGTCAGAAAACCAGAGAAATTCAAATTTTGAAAATTGCTAATTTTTCTAAAAATTCTGTACATTTTGGATTTTTTAATAAATAAAGGTAAAACATATTGACTCGAATTTATCACTAACATGAAGTACAATGTATCACGAGAAAACAATCTCAGAATGGCTTGGATAAGTAAAAGTGTTCCAAAGTTATTACCACATAAAGTCACACATGTCAGATTTGCAAAATGTGGCTTCGTCCTGAAGGTAAAAACTGGCTTGGTCTTGAAGGGGTTAAAAATAAACTTCTAGGTCCTGCTAAGCCACACCCTGATCTGGTTAGGCCACGCCCCATCCCACTCCTCAGCCGACAGGGATTGAAAAAATGAAGTTAAAAATCAACTTCTGTCAGCTGCAGGGGTGGGAGGGACGGGGACTTTCTTCCTGCAGCTCACACTGTGCTGTCTGAGAGTGAGCTGTTCAAGAGGACATCCTTGTGTCCGTCCAGGCCCTGTGCCAGACGGAGGACAGGGAATCTGAAAGCTGGACTGTCGGCCTAAAACTGGACCTCTGGCCACCCTAGGGGCAGACTGCTGTGGAGGTCACAGTTAAGGGGACGGTCTGCTATGGAGGTCAGTGTTAAGGGGCGGGGTGCTGTAGAGGTCACTGTTAAGGGAGCGGGGTGTTGTGGAGGTCACAGTTAAGGGGACGGTCTGCTATGGAGGTCAGTGTTAAGGGGCGGGGTGCTGTAGAAGCCACTGTTAAGGGGGCTGGCTGTTGTGGAGGTCACATTTGAAGGGAACGGAGCTCTGTGGAGGTCGCTGTTATGGGGGTGGGTTATTGTGGAAATCACTGTTAACAAGGCGGGGAGGTCACTAATAAAGGGGCGGCCACTGTGGAGGTCACTGTTAAAGGGGAAGGCACTGTGGATGTTACTGTTAAGGGGGCAGGCTGCTGTGGAGGTCACAGTTAAGGGGATGGTCCGCTATCAGTTCAGTGTTAAGGGGCAGATTGCTGTAAAGGCCACTGTTAAGGGGGCGGGCCCCTGTGGAGGTAACTGTCAAGGGGGTGGTGTGCTGTCAAACTCACTATTAAGGTCAAAGTTAAGGGGGTGGGCTGCTGTGGAGGTCCAATTTTAAGGGACGGCTGCACTGTGAGCGGGGGGTCAGTGTTAAGGGGTGGGGGCTGTGGAGGTCACTGTTAAGGGGTGGGGTGCTGTAGATGTCACTGTTCTAGCAGATAGTGTTGATATCTTTAAAGGACAAACACAAACATGCCAGGTCCTTCAGCTAGTATATATATATTATATATTATATATATATACATATATATACACTCACCTAAAGAATTATTAGGAACACCTGTTCTATTTCTCATTAATGCAATTATCTAGTCAACCAATCACATGGCGCTTGCTTCAATGCATTTAGGGGTGTGGTCCTGGTCAAGACAATCTCCTGAACTCCAAACTGAATGTCAGAATGGGAAAGAAAGGTGATTTAAGCAATTTTGAGCGTGGCATGGTTGTTGGTGCCAGACGGGCCGGTCTGAGTATTTCACAATCTGCTCAGTTACTGGGATTTTCACGCACAACCATTTCTAGGGTTTACGAAAAATGATGTGAAAAGGGAAAAACATCCAGTATGCAGCAGTCCTGTGGGCAAAAATGCCTTGTGGATGCTAGAGGTCAGAGGAGAATGGGCCGTCTGATTCAAGCTGATAGAAGAGCAACGTTGACTGAAATAACCACTCGTTACAACCGAGGTATGCAGCAAAGCATTTGTGAAGCCACAACACGCACAACCTTGAGGCGGATGGGCTACAACAGCAGAAGACGCCACCGGGTACCACTCATCTCCACTACAAATACGAAAAAGAGGCTACAATTTGCACGAGCTCACCAAAATTGGACTGTTGAAGACTGGAAAAATGTTGCCTGGTCTGATGAGTCTCGATTTCTGTTGAGACATTCAAATGGTAGAGTCCGAATTTGGCGTAAACAGATCCTCTGATGGCTACTTCCAGCAGGATAATGCACCATGTCACAAAGCTCGAATCATTTCAAATTGGTTTCTTGAACATGACAATGAGTTCACTGTATTAAAATGGCCTCCACAGTCACCAGATCTCAACCCAATAGAGCATCTTTGGGATGTGGTGGAACGGGAGCTTCATGCCCTGGATGTGCATCCCTCAAATCTCCATCAACTGCAAGATGCTATCCTATCAATATGGGCCAACATTTCTAAAGAATGCTATCAGCACCTTGTTGAATCAATGCCACGTAGAATTAAGGCAGTTCTGAAGGCAAAAGGGGGTCCAACACCGTATTAGTATGGTGTTCCTAATAATTCTTTAGGTGAGTGTATATATATATATATATATATATATATATATACTGCACTATAGTGTGTTGCAAACAACACTGAGGTTAGGCCTCAACCATACATCCAAGTCCCCTGTGACAAGATGGACAGTGATTCATCCAGGAAGATGTCCGCAAAGCTGAAAATTCATTTCTAGAGCATCTCCTACCAATGATCCGTGAAAACGGCAGATCAAACACTGACTGCATATATGATGTGTGAGGTGTGTGATTTTCACTGACCCATAGATTATAATGTGCATGAGGGATCCATAATTACAGACATGAATAAGGCATGCTTCTGTGATGTCACCTCAGACCCATGGTCCATTGAAAACCACTGATACACATTAAAGTCAACGAGTACGTGTGCCGTCCGAGGAGACCATGGACAGTATACATTTGTGATTCACTGACATATGAATTAGGCTTCATACTAACATCTACTTACCAACTGTATTCTCCCTGTTCAATAATGTTGGGGTGAAAGACCTTTGGGTCAGCTGATTTTATGGGACAGCTATACAACAACACTGATTGTGGCCAGGATTGCAGAGTAGCGGTGATCCCATAGAAATGTATGGAACTGCAGCGCAAGTTGCAAGAAATCCAGCAGTGTAGCCCTTCCCTTAGAGGGAATCTGTCACGTTGAAAATGGTGTTTGAGCTGAAGGCATCTTGTTATACAGCAGGAGGAGCTGAGTAGATTGATATATAGTTTTATGGGAAAAGATTCAGTAAAACTTCATTTTAATTCCTGCTTATTCTGGGCTTTGAAGTCAAGGTGGCGGTCCTATCTGTGTATACACAATCATAGAGGGAAGACTGTCAATCACTGATAGGACCGGCTCCTTGACTTCAGAGCCCAGAATAAGCAGGAATTTAAATGTATAAATTACAAGTTGAATCTTTTCCCATAAAACTACATATCAATCTGCTCAGCTCCTCCTGCTCTATAACATGCTGCCTATAGCTTACAGACTCCCTTTAAACTGTAGTGAAAGCACAGCAAAACAAATAGCGCTGGAGACCTCATGAGCAGTAGGCGGCAGAAGTAGTCAGTAGCAAGCAGGAGACTGAAGAGATAGTTGGTGCTGCTGCTGGAGACAGATCCAGCATTTATTCCTAACAACTAAAGGATACTGGAAACAAGGGTACAACACATCAGGGATTACATCGGACATCTGGTGCCGTATACCGCAGATCTGAGGTGTAAAAAGAAGCTGCCTAGTCCCTTGCTCCTGGAAACAGCCGAGGCCTGTAACAGAGACCAGCCAGCCTGAAAGAAAATACTGGGATGACTGACTGCAATATTATGTGTCTTGTGGAAGGGCATACTGCGATTGAGAAAAGCATGCACAGTACTCATGAGAGATACCGCAGCCTGGGAGACTACAGATTGTGTGATACTGAGCCGTGGTGATAAACGCAGATACGGCCATCTTTATTGTTGCCACTCTGAGCAGACCAGGGCCAGAGTGTCGACACCAAGAGAGTTGGGTGCAAAGAGATATTGTTATATTTGCTGCCCTACGTGAGTCAAGTAAAGATCATTTTGTCAAGTTATTACTGTGTCTGTCTGATTCCTTCCACCATACTAGATTGGGGATACCACTCAGGACCAAAAAGATACTTTTCTATAAGGTCTGCCCCCCCTTCCCCCTTATAAACATCCTAAGGGCTCATGCACACTGCATTTTTTGCAGATCAGATGTGGACCCATTCACTTCAATGGGGCTGCAAAAGATGCTGTCCGCATCCGTAGTTCCGTTCTGTGGCCCCGCAAAAAATATATAGAACATGTCTTTTTCTTGTCCCTTTTACGTACAAGGAAAGGACGTTCCGTTCCGCAAAATGCGGAACACACACAGCCGGTATCTGTGTTTTACAGATCCGCAATTTGCATGAGCCCTAATGCTGTGGTGGAGGAGTGCATCACAGGGGAGAGGTGAGGATAATTTAAAAAATATCCAGCAGGTTAGGGTGCATTCACATCACCGTTTAGCTTTCCGTTCTGATCCCTCAGAAGAAGAGAGAGAGAAAAAAAAAACAGGATCCTGTAAAAAAAACTGATCCTGTTGCATCAGTTGTCATCAGTTTGAGCCATTTTCGTCTGAGATCCTTTTTTTTAGACAGGAAAAAAAGTCCTGCATGCTTGGGGGGGGGGGGGGGGGGGGGAGTCCTAACAATAATCCCACCCATAAGTGGGTATTCTCAGGTAGAGTTGGAGTATTCCCAGGGACAGGGTTTAGATGCCCCAAATTTACCAACTTAAAGGGGTTGGCCACCATAAGTATAAAAAAAACTATAAAGTGCCCCAGACAATAACTAATGCCAAGAGGTATTTGTACCATGACATATATAATGTATATATATAATTTTTCTACTGCATTCAGGTAGCTCACATTGATAAGAGGCTGTGTGGGCGGAGCAGCTGCAAAGTGAAAGTAAAAATCTCAGCATGCATCACAGCAAGCACCTTCAGAGGAGCGGTCACATGACATCTCTGTCTACTTGTGATGCCATAGTAACAACAGCACCTCAGGTGTCATCTCATCAGTCCTCCAGTCATAAAAACTACATAGAGAAATCAACATAATGATAGCAATCCTACATTCCCAGCATTGAATAAAGGTTACTGCTTTTCCCACAATGTGATATACACTCACCTAAAGAATTATTAGGAACACCTGTTCTATTTCTCATTAATGCAATTATCTAGTCAACCAATCACATGGCAGTTGCTTCAATGCATTTAGGGGTGTGGTCCTGGTCAAGACAATCTCCTGAACTCCAAACTGAATGTCAGAATGGGAAAGAAAGGTGATTTAAGCAATTTTGAGCGGGGCATGGTTGTTGGTGCCAGACGGGCCGGTCTGAGTATTTCACAATCTGCTCAGTTACTGGGATTTTCATGCACAACCATTTCTAGGGTTTACAAAGAATGGTGTGAAAGGGGAAAAACATCCAGTATGCGGCAGTCCTGTGGGCAAAAATGCCTTGTGGATGCTAGAGGTCAGAGGAGAATGGGCCGACTGACTCAAGCTGATAGAAGAGCAACGTTGACTGAAATAACCACTCGTTACAACCGAGGTATGCAGCAAAGCATTTGTGAAGCCACAACACGCACAACCTTGAGGCGGATGGGCTACAACAGCAGAAGACCCCACCGGGTACCACTCACCTCCACTACAAATAGGAAAAAGAGGCTACAATTTGCACGAGCTCACCAAAATTGGACTGTTGAAGACTGGAAAAATGTTGCCTGGTCTGATGAGTCTCGATTTCTGTTGAGACATTCAAATGGTAGAGTCCGAATTTGGTGTAAACAGAATGAGAACATGTATCCATCATGCCTTGTTACCACTGTGCAGGCTGGTGGTGGTGGTGTAATGGTGTGGGGGATGTTTTCTGGGCACACTTTAGGTCCCTTAGTGCCAATTGGGCATCGTTTAAATGCCACTGGCTACCTGAGCATTGTTTCTGACCATGTCCATCCCTTCATGACCACCATGTACCCATCCTCTGATGGCTACTTCCAGCAGGATAATGCACCATGTCACAAAGCTCGAATCATTTCAAATTGGTTTCTTGAACATGACAATGAGTTCACTGTACTAAAATGGCCCCCACAGTCACCAGATCTCAACCCAATAGAGCATCTTTGGGATGTGGTGGAACGGGAGCTTCGTGCCCTGGATGTGCATCCCTCAAATCTCCATCAACTGCAAGATGCTATCCTATCAATATGGGCCAACATTTCTAAAGAATGCTATCAGCACCTTGTGGAATCAATGCCACGTAGAATTAGGGCAGTTCTGAAGGCAAAAGGGGGTCCAACACCGTATTACCTCTTTAGGTGAGTGTATATATAAAATACATAAATGTGTGTGGATATGTAGGGGTGTGTGTGTGTGTATATAATAGGTGTGTGAAGATGGAGAGATTTCTATCTATCATCATTTACCGTATCTATTTACATCTCTATATCTATCTATATCTACTGTGGTAATGTGTACCTCAGCTGGGTGAGATAACTGAAATCCAGAAAGCTGCAGTGGTTTCAGCAAAGTGTAGTTAGCTGAGACAGGTTTGTTTAGATTCTGTTCTGGGTTTCTGCTGTTTTAAAGAGACTCAGGGCTAATGTCTGTGATTGACCATAATGCCGATCGCAGACAGATGCCATGGTCTTTTGTAACCACAGCATCTGAGGTGGCTTTCCCCAACAGTGCTGCACCACATATAGTGGTCCGCAATGCACAGGTACCAGCCGAGTGCAGGCAGTTTGCAGATGTGGATCTATTCACTTCAATGGGTCTGCAATCCGCAAGATACGTTCCGCACCACAAAAAGATAGAACACATGCTATTTTTTTGCGGTGCAGAAGCACGGAGAGAAATCCTTTGGAAGCCCTTTGTAGTGCTTCCGTGGGCTTCTGATCAGTGCCTCCGCTCCATACCACTCTGTATCTTGCAGATTGCGGACCCATTCAAGTCAATGGGATGTTGGCTGTCCGCAATACAGGAACGGGGCACACACACTTGTGTGCATGAGCCCTTAGACGGCAAATGCTAATTCACAGCAGTCTATAAGAGAAGCAATCTAAAGATTGCATGTTCAGATCCCCTAGGAGGGCTTTTAAATAAGGAGGGCTTTTTAAAATATTAAAATTAAGATCATCCCAAAATAAAGATAAAAATAAATATAAAGTAAAAATATAAATTATCTTTGGCACCGCTACTTTAAAAAAAAAAAGCTATCACTATTAAAATATGTATCCCATAGGGTGGACGGTATAACTGAAAAAAAAACATCAAAATGGCCAATTTGACTTTTTTTCATTGCTACAAAAAAAAAAAAAAGAATAAAAAGTGATCAAAAACCCACTCACCCACACACTCCAAAGTGGTATAAGTAATAAAACTACAGATCACAACGCAAAAAATGAGCCCTCAGTCATCAACGTAGACATAATTCTAAAACAGAAATTTGGATCGCTGTAAAGATACTGTGGAAGATTTACAGCGGAATTACATTACACCCCATCTAGATTTTACAGCTTTACACCACATCAAATTCAAAAGTACATGGTGCCAATAGAAAATACTATTTGTCCCGCAAAAAAAAACAAAAAAACCCTCATACAGCTATTTGAATGGAAAATTATAAAAGTTATGGCTCCAGGAAGGCCAAAAGTAAAAAAAAAAATGGCCTGGTCATGAAGGGGTTAAAGGGGTTGTCCTTCCATATATATTCATGACCTATCATCAAGATAGGTCATCAATATCTGATCAGCAGGGGTCCAGCTGTTTGAAGAGCAGGCACCGCTTCCTGGTCATTACACTATGCGTCGTCTCCTCTGGAGCAGAGACGTAGTATAATTGCAAGCACTGGCTCCATTCACCTGAATGGAGTGAGTACTTTTATTACAGTGCACTTGCGAGACGACAAGCAGTGTAATGAAGAGGAAGCAGCGCTCGCATGGAGCCCCGCCTCCTCTTTATCCAGCTGATTGGCAGGGATGCCGGTTGTCAGGCCCCCACCGATCAGATACTGATGACCTATCCTGAAGAATATCGTTCAAAGAAACGGTAACGGCAGCATCTCCAGATATTCTTTATTGGACGTGCTTCAACGAATGTGTACAAAAATTGCAATGTTTCGGCTACATAGTAGTCTTTATCAAGCATAATAACAATTGATATTCCCCTGTCTAATATAGTGTTCATAACTCCTCCCTTATTTCCAGAGAACCAATCAATTTGGGGTCACCACACCTACCAATACAAAACCAACCAATACACAATAGATCCTAGTAATGTGCCAGATTGATCACAGCTGTGTATAGTTAAAAACTCTATAATACCTTAAGGGGGGGGGCTGCAGCCAGAGAAGCATATATACCGAGCACCTGCGATCCATGTTTGCGTCCTAAACTTCAATGCGCATGACCGAGATGTCATCCAGCGCTGCCCAAATCCATGTGGCGCGAATCACCACGTCATCATGTTAGATCACATGACAGTCACACTATATTAGACAGGGGAATATCAATTCTTATTATGCTTGATAAAGGCTACCATGTAGCCGAAATGTTGCAATTTTTGTACACATTCATTGAAGCACGTCCATTAAAGAATATCTGGAGATGCTGCCGTTACCGTTTCTTTGAACGCTAATTTGTGAACTGCTGAGGATCTGCGGTCGTGGTTTGCCTGATGTTTTCCGGTAAGGTCGAGAAGGCCCGTGGGTGCTGCTCTACATTATCTTTTTCACTATTTGGATCCAAGGAGCGTGTATTGGGGATTATAGATAAAGATCGGAGATGGATGAATCTCTAGGACTGGGTAAGACCAAAGAGACTGCCAATATGAATGTGTACTTGTATACTGAAGAGGACATTCACAGATTAATCAATGACAATAGGAGCGATGTCTCCTTTTTGAGCACACCATTAATTGATCTGTTAAAAAAGAAGCACGAACAGGAGTCATTACTATTGAATTACACCTCAGTATGTTGAGGGAATATTACAAAACAGAGAATTCCAAGGGGGTTGAGATCTCACTTACGTCCTAATCTCTTCCCTAATAATGAAAAATTTTGTAAAAAGTTTGAGTTGGTTACAAAAAGTATTTATTTGAGTTGATGTTATTGAACATTGAATATTTGCATAAGGAAACAGAAATGATTAAGAAAACCTTGATGACATTAGACACAGAAATACAAGGTCTTCTGGGTGCAGATGATTTTGCCTTACATAAAGAAAAAATGGTACAATATGGACAACGCCATAGAACTGAGTTTGAGAGAACCAAGTGCGATAAATGGCACAGAGACCTAGAAGACTATCAATATGGACGAGTATATAATTGGCAGAATCAACCGTTTCAAAATAGACCCTGGAGAAGAAAAGGGAGAAAATTTGAACAAGGACATTTTGGATTCACCACCTGTGACTCAGAATCCACTGATGAATCGGGAAAGTCAGTTATTTTAGGACAATCTAAACACACAAAAGTAGGAAATGCCGATGGGGCGGAAAGAAGCACCACAGGTCCCAGAAGGAGCCTGCCTCCATCAGCATATCAGGGTCGCAACAAAGAAACCCAGGGGAGAGTGACAAGACGCAATCAGAACAGATGTCATTCTTTTCAGAGCAATGGGAGAAGGCGTTTGTGTTATCACATAAGTCGTCCGTAAGCTGCGGACTCCAGGAAAATAATTTTAAGATCTTGTCCAGATGGTACAGGACACCAGACCTGTTACACTCCTATTACCCTTCGTGCCCTAGTACATGTTGCCGGTGTGGACAGGAGGTGGGCAACATGACACATATTTGGTGGTATTAACACCCTTCTGGAAGTCCCTGAATGACCTCCATGGCCAGGTCAGCGGTAGTACAGCCAGATGGACTCTAGAAGGGGCGCTGTTTTCTATGTTCCCTAGTTCTATCTCCAAGTTGAAAAAAGGCCTCCTGAGATTCTTTGTACAAGCCGCTCGCCTGGTCATACCTAGATACTGGAAATCCACTATAACTCCTCAATTTAAAGACTGGCTCAACACTTTTGAGAAAATCCATAGAATGGAGGAGCTTCTGGCGGAAGATACAGGCAATACTAACAAGTACCTAAAAATTTCAACTCCTTGGATTTTGTTCAAGGGTTCCAGTGAAGTCCAATTATGGTTGAGCAGGGTTGATGCCAGTATTTAAAGGAACCATTTTTCACTACATTGCTTATCAGGACTCCTTGGATTTTGTTCAAGGGTTCCAGGAAAATCCAATCATGGTTAAGCAGGGTTGATGCCAGTATTTAAAGGAACCGTTTTTCACTATATTGCTTATCAGGAAACAGTCCCTACCCCCCTTCCTCCTTATGTGTCTCCCGTCTTGTATTTGTGTATCATTGCCCTCTGTTGGGGATTCATTACGCATATACTGTACTGTATATTTGATGTTGTATACTCTTCGCTTGTCCTATTTCTCGACAGTGTTCATCATCTCTCAAATGTGAAGTCCTTACGATTGTCTGTTCATTTATGTACTCAGCCTCGACCTGCAATCGAGGTCTGATTTTGTTGTATCACATCATTTTCTCTGATCTTACTAATAAAAGTAATTGAACAACAATCATAACAGATGATTCAATTAGTTGTAAATATCTCCTCCATTGAACTGAATACTGACCAGTTTAGGGTGTTGGGTCGTGGACTGACCTTTTGTCCCTCAGCTAATATAGAGTTTGACATAGAATTAGATCTTCAACTTTTTTTAGGAGGTTGAGATTGAAAGTTCTTTTTGCTATGGATGTGGGCACAAATGTTATATCTAATAAAAACACAGTTGAATTGTCGTTGAGGGAGTTGGATCTAAAGAGAGAGTAATTAACACCCCCCCCCCCAAAATAACCATGTCATAGAGTCATACATTGAGATAGTGATGAAACAGATTAGAAATCTAAGGGAACAGAATAGAAGGTCAGTTAGGCTAAATTTGTCCCAACAAGAGAGGATAGCATTGAGGTTGGTTGAGCAGAATAAAGACATCACTATTAAACCTGTGGATAAGGGGGAAGAGGTGGTCGTTATGGACACAATTAAATACAGGTGTAGCAGGGTTAACACACAAACTCTTAACTCATTGCTTTATCTTAAAACAAAAGCCATTGAAAAGCAATTAAAGGTGTTTGCTTAACCACTTCCCATCTGGGCCATTTGCCCCCTTCCTGACCAGGCCAAATTTTGCAAAACTGACATATCTCACTTTATGTGGTAATAACTTTGGAACGCCTTTATTTATCCAAGTCATTCAGAGATTGTTTTCTCGTGACACATTGTACTTCATGATAGTCATAAATTTGAGTCAAAATATTTCACCTTTATTTATGAAAAAATCCCAAATTTACCCAAAAATTTGAAAAATTTGCAATTTTCTAAATTTCAATTTCTCTGCTTTTAAAACAGAAAGTGATACCTCATAAAATATTTATTATTTAACATTCCCCATATGTCTACTTTATGTTGGCATCATTTTGGAAATGTCATTTTATTTTTTTAGGACGTTAGAAGGCTTAGAAGTTTAGAAGCAATTCTTCAAATTTTTAAGAAAATTGCCAAAACCCACTTTTTAAGGACCAGTTCAGGTATGAAGTCACTTTGTGGGGCCTACATAGTGGATACCCCCATAAATGACCCCATTGTAGAAACTACACCCCTCAAGGTATTCAAAACCGATTTTACAAACTTTGTTAACCCTTTAGGCGTTCCACAAGAATTAAAGGAAAATGGAGATCAAATTTTTAAATTTCACTTTTTTGGCAGATTTTCCATTTTAATACATTTTTTTCTTTAACACATCGATGGTTAACAGCCAAACAAAACTCAATATTTATTACCCAGATTCTGCGGTTTACAGAAACACCCCACATGTGGTCATAAACTGCTGTATGGGCACACGGCAGGGCGCAGAAGAAAAGGAACTCCACATGGTTTTTAGATGCCATGTCCCATTTGAAGCCCCCCTGATGCACCCTTACAGTAGAAACTCCCAAGAAGTGACCCCATTTTGGAAACTAGGGGATAAGGTGCCAGTTTTATTAGTACTATTTTTGGGTACATATGATTTTTTGATCATTCATTATAACACTTTATGGGGCAAGGTGACCAAAAAATTGATTGTTTTTGCACAGTTTCTATTTATTTATTTTTACAGCGTTCACCTGAGGGGTTCAGTCAAGTGACATTTTTATAGAGCAGATTGTTACGGACGTGGCGATACCTAATATGTATACTTTTTCTCATTTATTAAAGTTTTACACAATAATAGCATTTTTGAAACAAAAAAATTATGTTTTAATGTGTCCATGTTCTGAGAGCTATAGTTTTTTTTATTTTTTGAGAGATTTTCTTATGTAGGGGCTCATTTTTTGCGGGATGAGGTGACGGTTTTATTGGTACTATTTTGTGGGACATACGCATTTTTGATCACTTGGTGTTGCACCTTTTGTGATGCAAGGTGACAAAAATTGCTTGTTTTGACACAGTTTTTTTTCGTTTTTTTTTACGGTGTTCACCCGAGGGGTTAGGTCATGTGATATTTTTATAGAGCTTGTTTTTACGGACGCGGCAATACCTAATATGTATACTTTTTTTTATTTGTTTCACTTTAACACAATAATAGCATTTTTGAAACCAAAAAAATGATGTTTTAGTGTCTCCATGTTCTAAGAGCTATAGTTTTTTTATTTTTTGAGAGATTTTCTTATGATCACTTGGTGTTGCACCTTTTGTGATGCAAGGTGACAAAAATTGCTTGTTTTGACAGTTTTTTTTTTTTACGGTGTTCACCCGAGGGGTTAGGTCATGTGATATTTTTATAGAGCTGGTTTTTACGGACGCGGCAATACCAAATATGTCTATTTTATTTTATTTTTTCTATTTTAAATTTTTTTTTTTTATTCCTAACTTGGGAACTTTTTTTTTTTTTTACATGTGAAACTTTATTTTATTTTATTTTTTCAACCCTTTATTTTTTTTATTTTTTTTTACACTTTTCGTCCCCCATAAGGTCATACAAGACCTCTGGGGGACATTTGCTTCACTTTTTCTTTTTTTTTTCACTGTTGATTTCTCCTGTAACTGGGGCTGACATAGTAGCCCCAGTTACAGGACAAATGCACCCCTATAGAGGCTGTACAGCAGCAATCCAGCGCTGTACAGCCTCAGAGCAGGGCTGATCGAGGTCTCTGAGAGACCTCACACAGCTCCTGCACTCTCCGGTCACGGCGGTCACATGACCGCCAGGCCGGAACAGGAAGCGCATAGCGCTTCCTTCTCTGCAGACACAGCGCTCGGTGAGCGCTGTGTCTGCAGCGATCCGGAAGGCAGGGACACCTGGGCACTGTCCCTGCCTTGTCTTAGGGTTGCCCTGCTGTCACTGACAGCGGGCAATCCGATCAGCAGCTGCACGATTAGCGTGCAGCTGCTATTTCTGACAGGACGTTTTAAAACGTGCTGTCAGAAATAGACGTCCACCCATAGGACGTTTATAGTCTATGGGCGGACGTGAAGCGGTTAATGCATTTAGTTTAGATAACACGTCTCAGAAAGCATGTGTGTTAACTCTACTACATCTGTACATTGGGGAGATACGGAGGCAGTTGGGTGATGAAATATTAGGTGGTGACCCAAAATGGGAAATGATGAAGGTCTTGGATATAACAATCAGTAAGTCCTTTGATGAAGGACTTATTGATAAAGACTTAAGTGAATACCTGAAGGTACAACATCCCATCACCCCATTGCTATACGTTCTCCCGAGGATCTTGAGGATCCCCCTGGCAGACCAATTGTGTCTGGCAGGGATCAATATTTAGTACTATTGCTACATTTCTTGATAGATTGCTGCTTGTCCATGCGGTCAGTGCTCCCTCCTATATCAGAGATACAGGCCATTTTCTCACCAAATTACATGATGTCGTTTTACCTACTAATTTTCTTTTAGTGAGTTTTGATGTAGTATCATTGTATACTTCCATTGAACATGAATATGGCTTGAGGGTCGTTGATGTGGCGCTTACTTTTTGCTGAAACGCAAGCACGGATGCGGAAGTGCGGTTCCCCAAATGCGGATGCGGACAGCACATTCCGGCCCTATTGAAAATAAATGGGTCTGCACCCGTTCCACAAAATTGCGGAACAGATGCGGACCCATTTTGCGGACGTGTGAATGGACCCTAACTGCCTCTCAACATGAGTGACAGGCTGGCCACGCCCCCACTGCTCTGTCTGCAGCTCCACCCACTACAACTCCTGTGTGTTTCTACACCCAGACATTAATCTACTTCTCACTCAGTGTCTAAATCCCATCACTGACCGTCCACAGGCTCTTCCCTCACAAGTGTATCTAATCCTATCCTGTGTGATACAGCCTGCTGAGCGGTGTATCTAATCCCATCACTGACCGTCTGCAGGCTCTTCCCTCACTATCTCCAGGGTGTGATAAACAGCTGGAATCAGCAAGTGTATCCAATCACATCTGTATCTAATCCTATCCTGTATGTGTGCCTGATACAGAGCCTGTTGTGTGCGATACTGCCTGCTGAAGTGTGTATCTAATCCCATCTTCTATGATACAGCGTGCTAAAATGTGAATCTAATCCCATTTTGTATGACACAGCCTGCTGAGTGGTGTATCTAATCCTATCTTGTATGATCCTGCCTGCTGAGCTGTGTATCTAAACCCTTCTGCACACGACCGTTTCCATTTTGCTATCCACAATTTGGGCAGTCCCATTGAGTTCTATGGATTTGAGGTCCTCATTTTGAAGACCAGAATAGGACATGTTCTGTCTTTACTGGAACTGACATACGGATGTAAAAAACACACAGATGACGTCCATGTGCTTTCCACATCCGTATGTCAGTTCTGCAAAATATAGAACATGTCCTATTCTGGTCCTCATAATGCAGATCTAAAACCCATAGAACTCAATGGGACTGCAAAAAAATGTGGATCGCACACGGACAGTAACCTTATTTAGTGGATCCGCGACTTGCAGACTGCAAAACCGAAACGGTTCTGTGCACGAGCCCTATCATTTATACCCAGTGCCCATAACAATGACATCCACAGTGCCCCCATAACAATGACATCCACAGCGCCCACATAACAGTGACATCCACAGTGCCCCCATAACAGTGTCATCCACAGTGCCCCCATAACAGTGACATCCACAGCACCCCCATAACAGTGACATCCACAGTGCCCCCATAATAGTGATATCCACAGTGCCCCCATAACAGTGACATCCACAGTGCCCCCATAACAGTGACATCCACAGTGCCCCCATAACAGTGTCATCCACAGTGCCCCCATAACAGTGACATCCACAGTGCCCCCATAACAGTGATATCCACAGTGCCCCCATAACAGTGACATCCACAGTGCCCCATAACAGTGACATCCAGTGCCCCTTGTGCCATCCAATGCCCCCTTGTGCCATCCATTACCCCCATTGTGCCATTCATTACCCCCTTGGGCCATCCAGTGCCTCCTGTTGCCATCCAGTACCCCTTTGTGCCATCAATTGACCCCCTTGTGCAATCCAGTTCCCCTATTGTGCCAACCATTGCCCCCTTGTGCCATCCACTTCCCCCTGGTGCCCCATCCATTGCCCCTATTGTGCCATTCATTACCCCCTTGTGCCATCCAGTTCCCCTATTATGCCAACCATTGCCCCCTTGTGCCATCCAGTGCCCCCTTGTGCCATCAATTGACCCCCTTGTGCCATCCATTGTCCCCATGTGCCATCCATTGCCCCCATGTGCTATACATTGCCCCCATTGTGCCATTCATTACCCCCTTGTGCCATCCAGTTCCCCTATTGTGCCAACCATTACCCCCTTGTGCCATCCAGTGCCCCCCTTGTGCCATTCGACTCTTGGAACAATATATAAGGGGGCAGATAAGATAACACAGTCATAAATGGGGGGCACTAATAATTTTCACTACTTAATCATACTACAGAAAACCCCCGAAATAAGTATATATAAATAAGATTACAAAATACGAGAGTATTTCAATATGCAGGGATACCTTTTTATTGTACTAACCTAATAAAAAAATTTCGGTATGAGATGACCGTTTGATTGGCACTATTTTGGGGTGCATATGACTTTTTGATCGCTTGGTATTACACTTTTTGTGATGTAAGGTGACAAAAACCGGAATTAGACTTACCGGTAATTCAGCTTCCATGAATCCACCATGACGGCACACATGAGAGAGATTGACCCCTGACCTCTGTAGGAGCAGGAACAGAGAAAGGTTAAATTGACCCCTCCCACCACCATACACCAGTGAGTTCCAGATTACAGTGCTCCGACCCACTAAGTGTAACATGCATTTTTTTTCTTCTCTTTTTTTTTTTTGGTATTTCCTCATACCGGTATATATTAAAAAAAAATATTATAAATAATTTTTTTTATTTTTTTTGGTATTTGCTCATACCGATATATTTTTATATATTTTTTGGGTGGGATATTGTGCCGTCATGGTGGATTCATGGAAACTGAATTACCGGTAAATCTAATTCCGGTTTTTAATTTCACCACCATGACGGCACACATGAGAGACCTACCAGCAAACATTAAGGGGGGCTATGGCTTGTAAAACTTTCCTCCTGAAAGAAAGATCTTAAGATCTGGATAAGTCCAATCTATAGTGTTTTAGGCTACTTTCACACCTGCGTTTGGTGCGGATCCGTCTGGTATCTGCACAGACGGATCCGCACCTATAATGCAAACGCTTGGATCCGTTCAGAACGGATCCGTTTGCATTACCATGAAAAAAAAAAAAAAAAAAAAAAATATATATATTTTTTTTTTTGTTCATGATAATGCAAACGGATCCGTTCAGACTTTACATTGAAAGTCAATGGGGGACGGATCCGTTTGAAAATTGAGCCATATTGTGTCAACTTCAAACGGATCCGTCCCCATTGACTTACATTGTAAGGCTACTTTCACACTAGCGTTCGGAGCGGATCCGTCTGATGTTTCATCAGACGGATCCGCTCCGATAATGCAGACGTTCGCATCCGTTCAGAACGGATCCGTCTGCATTAAAACTTAGAAAATTTTCTAAGTGTGAAAGTAGCCTGAGCGGATCCGTTCAGACTTTACATTGAAAGTCAATGGGGAACGGATCCGCTTGAAGATTGAGCCATATTGTGTCATCTTCAAGCGGATCCGTCCCCATTGACTTACATTGTAAGTGTGGACGGATCCGCTCGCCTCCGCACGGCCAGGCGGACACCCGAACGCTGCAAGCAGCGTTCAGCTGTCCGCCTGGCCGTGCGGAGGCGAGCGGAGCAGAGGCAGAACGCCGCCAGACTGATGCAGTCTGAGCGGATCCGCATCCATTCAGACTGCATCAGGGCTGGACGGAAGCGTTCTGCTCCGCTCGTGAGCCCCTTCAAACGGAGCTCACGAGCGGACAGCAGAACGCTAGTGTGAAAGTAGCCTAAGGCTACTTTCACACTTGCGTTAGGAGCGGATCCGTCTGGTGTCTGCACAGACGGATCCGCTCCTATAATGCAAACGTTTGCATCCGTTCAGAACGGATCCGTTTGCATAACCATGAACAAAAAAAATTTTTTTTTTTTTTTTTGTTCATGATAATGCAAACGGATCCGTTCAGACTTTACATTGAAAGTCAATAGGGGACGGATCCGTTTGAAAATTGAGCCATACTGTGTCATCTTCGAACGGATCCGTCCCCATTGACTTCCATTATAAGTCTGGACGGATCCGCTCGCCTCCGCACGGCCAGGCGGACACCCGAACGCTGAGCGGAGCGGAGGCTGAGCGCTGGCAGGCGGATGCATTCTCAGTGGATCCGCCTCCATTGAGAATGCATCAGGGCTGGACGGCTGCGTTCGGGACCCCTCGTGAGCTCCTTCAAACGGAGCTCACGAGCGGACACCTGAACGCAGGTGTGAAAGTAGCCTAAGTCTGGACGGATCCGTTCGCCTCCGCACAGCCAGGCGGACACCCGAACGCTGCAAGCAGCGTTCAGGTGTCCGTCTGCTGAGCGGAGGACAAACGCTGCCAGACTGATGCATTCTGAGCGGATCCGCCTCCACTCAGAATGCATTAGGACTGGACGGATCCGTTCGGGGCCGCTTGTGAGCCTCTTCAAACGGAACTCACAAGCGGAGCCCCGAACGCTAGTGTGAAAGTAGCCTTACAAAGGTATTCATACTAGACCATGTGGCTGCTCTGCATATTTGTTCCAGAGAAGCCCCTGCTTTTTCTGCATATGATGAGGAAATTGCCCTGGTAGAATGGGCTTTAACTCCTACGGGGCAACTAATACCCTGAATATTGTAACAATCGGAAATCGTCAGTCTGATCCATCTAGCGATGGTTGCTTTTGATACTGCTTTGCCCTTATTCTTTCCTCTGAATTGGATAAGTAAATTATCCACTTGGCGTAAATCCTTGGTGTTTTCTAGGTATTTGATGACCGTTCTTCTGACATCCAGACAGTGGAATTGCTTCTCAACAGGATTTTTGGGGTTTGTGCAGAAGCAAGGTAATATTATTTCTTGGTTTCTATGAAAATCGGTTACTACCTTGGGTAAAAACCCTGGATCTAGTTTGAGGGTTATCCTGTCTTCTTGTATAGTGAGGTATGGTTCCCGAATTGAAAGGGCCTGGATTTCGCTTAACCTCTTAGCTGATGATATGGCTATCAGGAAAGCTGTTTTCTGTGAAAGGTTTTTTTAAAGAGATGGCACTTAGCGCTGAAATCTGAACCTTCAGGGTAGATGGTCTGAGGCCCAGTTCTAGACCCCTTTGAAGAAAGTCTAGGATCTTCTGAATATTGGGCTCTGAGTGTCCTCTCCACTCCAGATACATAATTTTTTCCATATTTTGAGGTAAATGGCACTGGTAACTTTTTTCCTACTTGCCTTGAGAGTAGATTTTACCTTCTCAGAAAGACCTTTGCGTCTTAGGATGTCGGATTCAGGATCCAAGCTGTTAGTTTGAAGAGTTCCGGATGTGGATGTGAGATCGGGCCCTGGACCAAGGTATCTTTCCTGAGTGGAAGAATTAAAGGTTCCTGTGGAGATAGTTTCATTAGTATGGAGAACCAACTTCTCTTGGGCCAGAACAGGGTTATTAACATTAGTTTTGCCGACTCTTGCATGGCTTTCTGTAGAACCCTGGGTATTAGCTGGAATGGGGGAAAGGCATAAGTGAGGTCCCAATTCCAGTTTTGGGAAAACGCATCTATTGCCCAAGGATTGTCTCTTGGGTTCAGGAAGCAAAATAATGGGTCTTTTGCATTTAGTTTGGATGTGAATAGGTCTATTGATGGGAGACCTCACTTTTCAACCAACAGGTTGAATATCTTGCTGTTTAAGGACCTTTCTCCCTGATCTATGGTGGTCCTGCTCAGAAAATTACTTTTCCCTCTGCCCAGGAGAGTATTTTTGTGGATAGATTCTGTATTGTTACTGATCTTGTACCCCCCTGATGTTTCAGGTAGGATACTGTTGTCACATTGTCTGATTATGTGGTTGTTTACTATTTCTGCCGAGGCTGCCTTCAAGGTCTCCCATACTGCTCTGAGTTCCCGATAGTTCAAGGAAGACCAGATTCCCTGATAGAGGTTTGTGTTGACCTTTGCTCCCCATCCCGTGCCGCTCACGTCGGTCTGGATAATTATTGCTGGTGTTTTCTGCCATTCTATGCCCTTCCTTAGCTTTATTGAATCCAACCACCAGAGTGTGGAGCTTTTTACGTGTCCTGGGATCCGAATCCTTTGGTCTAGTGATGACTGGTGCTTGTCCCACTTCTTCAGAAGCCAAGCCTGGAGGGTTCTGTAGTGGGCCTGACACCATGGAACTGCAACAATACAGGCTGTCATCTGCCCTAAGAGACTCATTGTCTCCCTGATGGAATAAAACCTCCTTTTTAAAAACCCTCTGGAGGGAAGGAAGTTTGTTTTGTGGAATCCAAAAGAACTCCCAGAAATTTTACCCTTGTTTTTGGTGATAGGCAGTTTCTTTTTATTAGAAGGATGGTGGAGCTCAGGGATTCCATCTTGAATTTCCTGTAGGTAACATGCTTGTTTAGGTCTCTTAAGTTTATTATCCTTCGATAGGCGCCGCCGTTTTTTTTTTTTTTTACTAGGAACAGGTTTGAGTAATAGCCCTGACCCTGTTGAGATAAGAGGGACTGGAATTATTACTCCCAATTTTTGGAGGTCCTGATTTTTTCCCCAAATTAATGGTAACTGTGCCGGATGATGAGAGATTTTGAATCTTTCTGGGGGGGGGGGGGGGGGGGGGACTCTATCCTGTAACCGTCCTTTATTATGTTTAAGGCCCAAGGATTTGAAGTTACGGATTTTCACTGCGGGTAGAAGATTTTTAGTCTTCCCCCTATCCTGGCGTCACTGTTTGTCGCTGGATTTGTTTTGGGGATTAAGATATCCTCTACCCCGTCCCCCTTTTGCATAGCTTCAGCGGCCTGTTTTCCCTTTCCCCCAAAAGGATTTCCCCTTATTAAACTGGGGACAAAAGGGGCGGAGCTTGCCAATGGCGGAATGAGCAGCACAGCGCCAGAGCTCCTGAACATCTCCGACTTTCCCTTCAATACAGAGCGAAACCGCAAACACAGCTCACCTCATGGGACGCAAGAAAGCCCCTGCTTCCACCCCGGCCCAAGCCGAGCGTGACCCGGGAGCCCTTGACCGGTACTTCAGCTCCTCCAGCCAGCAAGGAGCAGCTGCAGCGGGGACAGCCGAACCTAAGATAGCGGCGGCAGCGCGGGAACCCAGCGCACCTCCGGACACTGGCAGAGAACAGGCACCCTCTCCAGACCTCAGTGTACGGGGGGATGGCAAGCACAAGGATATACCAGCTACATATGCAGCAGCGGTGAGTCCCAGATCCGTGGCACCCTCTTACCTGCCCTTTCTAGAGCCACTGGGGCGTCCATTAGCTCCTCACCGGGCCAGACTCCATCTCTTACCATGTCGCCCCAGCAAGGAGGGTCGCCTCTCTCCCACCATCAGACAGAGGAGTGGGACTGGAAATCTCACCTGAGAGCCCTCCCAACCAAAAGTGAAATTGATTCCCTCCTGAGCAGAATGGAGGCCTCCCATAAACTGGACTTAGCCATACTTCACCAGGATATCAAGCATGTGGGACACAGAGTGGAGGAGGTTGAGGCTACTCAAGAATGCATCTTTGCAGCACTGGATGCACACCAAACAGCCATAAATGACCAAGCAGCCCAGTTACAAGATGTACTAGCGCACCTAGAAGATATAGAAAACAGGAACAGGAGAAACAACCTCCGTATTAGAGGGGTCCCTTAAGCAATTGATGTGCCTGATCTAGAGTCGTGAGTTATTTTAGCAAACTACTAAACAGGGGAGACGGCAGGCCTATAGAAATAGACCGCATACACAGAGCTCTAGGCCCGAAACCGTCGGACCCTACCCGACCACGGGACATTATATGTCGGATCCACTTTTACAAAGGGAAAGAGGCCATTCTCAGAGCTGCCAGGATAGCAGAAAAATCCTCCACCACATCTTCTGACTGTATCATTTTGCCAGACCTTGACCGGCGCACCCTGATGTTGCGGAAGGCCATGAAACCTCTCCTGAGCACCCTACGAGATAGCGCTATCATCTACAGATGGGGATTCCCGTTTCAGCTTATCGCCAAAAAGGAGGGAAAGTCAGCGGTCTTTAGATCTCCTGCGGATCTACCGAAGTTCCTGTCCACCTTTGACCTCTCAATGATGGACTTACCTGACTGGCCCTGTACACCAACGGTGCCTCCCATCCAGAGACGAGAAGCTTGGCAGGTGGCCACAGAGGTCATCTAGACGGCATCAGAAACCCGCGGACTGAGGCCACCGATCCTTTGCTGGACTTGATGTCCCTTGTTTTTGCGTTCCAACGCTTCATTTTTGTTTCTATTCTTCATTCTTTATCTTGCTCTGTTTACTTTTATAATGTATTCTTGTTTTATGACTGGAGATAAGTAAGGCCGCTTGCTAACCCTTGGCCTCTTCACCTCCCACATAGGGATTACGGCACTTAGTGTCGTCTGTGACCTTTGTCACCCCTTTGCTTAGCTGAGCCTTAGTTGGCTCGCTCCTATAGGAGCTTGTTTTCGTGTCTTCACCTTCCCTCTGGTTAGCCTAGTGTTTCTATCCTCCCTGACCCCCCCGTATTTTTACCTCGCCTAGTTGTCTGGGCATATTTCTGTTGCCCGTAATGTCCCACCTTTCCTTCTGTACATACAATGCTAGGGGCCTCAATAAACCCGAGAAAAGAAATCAAATCCTATACCGCTTCCACCGAAAACGCGTCATGTTAGTTATGTTTCAGGAAACCCATTTTAAGGCCCAATCGATACCCAAATGTGCACATGGTTACTACAACACCTGGTATCATAGTCCTTATCCTACAAAAAAATCCGGGGGTGCATCCATTGCTTTTCATAAAAGCTTTCAGCCAGTGGTATTATCCTCTGATATTGACCACAAAGGGCGATATGTGTTCCTCAAGCTGTCCGTGGATCTTTCAGTTTATACGGTTGCTAACGTCTATTTTCCTAATCAGGGGCAGATGGCTCTCCTATCGTACTCTGAGGTGACTTTAACATGGTGTTGGACCCTTCCCTGGACTCCTCTGCCGGTAAGTCTTCAGTCTCCCTAGTGTCCCACAACAGGTTTAATGCTGACCTGGCATCGCACCGCTTGGTCGATCTGTGGAGGGTACTGCATCCGGGGGTCAGAGACTACAGCTTCCACTCTCAAGCTCATAATAGCTACGGCAGGCTAGATTACCTGTTTATTTCACACCAGTTGTTAAACTCTGGGCCCCGTTGCTCTATGGATGGCTTCCTGTGGTCTGACCACGCCCCCATATATGGCCTTCTGAGCCCGTCACCACTGGGACGCCGCTCGTTTACCTGGAGGCTGATTGACAATTTGCTTAATGACCAGGTCTGTCTATCGGACATCCGCTCCGCTATCACGGACTTCATTCAAATCCATCAGTCAGATACTACCTCTCCACCTATACAGTGGGAGGCCTTGAAGTGTGTTCTTAGGGGTGTGTTCATATCACACGGAGCCAGACCAAAAAAAGAGCGCTCGCAACGACTTTCCACCCTTCTTGTGGAGTTGGATAGTAGAGAGGCACTAAACAAAACTTCCCCTTCTGATCAGCTTAAAGCTGATATCTCTTCGACCAGTCAACAAATCCTGCGGATTCTCGACCAAAAATCGCTTTGTGTGCGAGACCGGATCAAACATAGTTTCTTCGAATATGGCGATAAATGTGGAAAATGGTTAGCAAGAGCCTTACATCCCCGCATGCCTCTCACCCATGTGTCTTCTATAAACTCATCCGCTGGAGGCCTGGTTCGCGCCCCGTCGGATATCACTTCCGAATTTAGGGCTTATTGCGAGAAGCTTTATAATCTGAATACAGGGAGAGACTGCGAGTCAGACCCCGGCTTAACAGACATGCGGCAGTACCTGCAGCAATTTGGCCCAGCACGTGTCACGTGTCCCACACTGCCGCCTCAGGCCTAGAAGATGATTTTGCGGCTTCCAAACTTTTGTGTTATCAAGGATCTCAAAACAGGGAAAAGTCCAGGACCTGATGGCCTGACCCCTTGTTTTTATAAGATACTGGGTGAAGTCCTGTCCCCTGTTCTGTTACGGGTATTTAATCATATTTCAGGCTCTAATCCTTTTCCTCGCCAAACCCTTAGTGCCCACATCACGGTGATCCCTAAGCCAGGAAAAGACCCCTCCCTATGCGCCAATTACCGCTCGATATCCCTACTTAATGTGGATCTGAAACTATATGCGAAGTTGCTGGCCCTGAGGTTGCACCCGTATATTCCCAGCTGTGTTCACAGGGAACAAGTCGGATTCGTCCCCGGCAGGGAGGCACGAGATAACACCCTGAAGTCGATTGGTATTATTTACAAGGCCAGACAATCTAAAACCCCGCTGTGTCTTCTCTCAGTTGATGCCGCGAAGGCATTTGACAGGGTGAATTGGCAGTTTCTTTCCAGAACATTAGAGCACATAGGGTTGGAATCTAAGATGATAGGTAGGATTATGGCGCTTTATGCCTCCCCCTCGGCCCAGCTACGGGTCAATGGAGTGCTCTCTAGTCCCTTCGAGATACGGAATGGGACACGTCAGGGCTGCCCTCTCTCCCCCTTTCTGTGCATTCTGTGTATGGAATGCCTGGCTAATGCCCTACGATCTAACCAGTCCATCAAAGGCATACAAATAGGGCGTACTGAGCACAGGCTGTCTCTGTTCGCGGATGACCTGCTCCTGTACTTGTCTTCCCCGAGAGTGGGACTACCCTCGGTCCTTCGTGAATTTGACTCATTCAGTCGCCTGAGTAATTTCAAGGTAAACGTGCAAAAATCAGAAAGCCTGAATGTTACTCTGCCACAGCAGGAGGCCGTTCACATCAGAGATACCTTTTCGTTTCGGTGGGCTACCCTCTCCATCAAACACCTAGGGATTGGCCTACCGACCAATCCAGCACACCAATACAAACTCAATTATAAACCTATCATTAGCTCTATTACAACCAGTCTGCAGAGGTGGTCCCCTCTCCATATCTCATGGTTTTTAGAGGATTAACGCTCTTAAGATGGATATCCTTCCTAAGTTATTATACCTGTTTCAGACGGTCCCATGCGTCCTCCCACAAATGTTTTTTGGTCAGGTCCGCAGGTTAGCCTCACATTTTATATGGGCTGGGTCCAGAGCCAGGCTTAGTTATGCTATTTTATCTCGGCCCAAATCTATGGGAGGAGCAGGCTTGCCCAACTTTAGTTCTTACTACAGAGCGGCGGTAGCAAACTGTGTCCTAGATCTTTTCCACAACCGGGAAAAGAAATTATGGGTAGAGATGCTTCACGAACTAGACCCTTCACTAGCGACCGGTATTTTCTGGTTACCACAAACACGTCAGAGACAATTACTAGATCCCAAAAACCCATTGTCACGGCTGAGGATGGGGGAAATCCTCAGCCGTGTAACGCCAGGTCATGTTATGGCCTACTCGGCCAGGAGAACAGGATAGGGAGCAGGTCACCTCCTAAGAGCGTCCCTACCCTGACCCTAACTCCTAACTGCATGGGCCGACCTTAAAGGTAGGAGGGCCCATGCGCAGGAACCTCGGATCCCTAACTCACCCTCCGTCCGGTCCCTGCGCTAGGAGTCAGAGTAAGAAGCCCCACTCCTCCTAGGCACGGAGGAGCAGGAGTCTCAACGGCCAAGCTGTTGGGAAAATGGGGGAACACAAACAGTACTATGGATATGGCAGGTAATGTGAACAAGATCCACTTACCTGCCACAGCCTTGCTGACTGGATCCCTGTGCAGGCAAGCTGAAGTCCAGACAAGATTCAATGAACCCAGCAAACACACAACCACACACAGGAACCCAGATCCATAGCTGCACAAATATACACAAGAACAAACCAACTGATCATAACATAACGTATAACAATTTATGATCACAAGGGTGGCCCACACTGGCAGATGGAAAAGACCAGGAGAGTTCCTCCAGCTTACAAGGCTGGAGTACCCCTCAGAAGTCTGTCTCAACTGAGGCTATATAGGCCAGGCAGCCACACCCACAAACGGACACACCCAGTGCACACACTAGGAAGGAGATTAACCCTTCCATCACCAGGGAAGGGAAAACACCACTTAAAGGGGAAAGTGCACACTCACTAACATAAAACACGGTGCACACAACACACACACCTAACAGAAGGTTGCTAGGTGTGACCGCATGCCAGGGCAGCAAGCTACCTAGCGACGCTCAGGCTGCTCTGCTGCTAAAAACACTGGTTGCCCGCGGCAACCACAAGTGAGGCCACAGACAAGCGGCCCTCACCCGTGGTTGAACGCCCATACAAAACCACAGGCAACCGCATGCGGTAAAGGAGTCACGGTCATGGGCATGGCCGTGACACTCCCACCCCTCAAAGCCCCCCCACCAAAAAAAAGGAAACTGGTGAGAGACTCGCACAAGGGGATAGGAGAAAGGAACGTCCACTCTCAGGACATGGTTCCCAGAAAGTCGCTGTCAGCTGCATCCTCTCCCAGCACACAACACAGCCAGTCCGACGAGGCCTGCAGCCCGCACCAGCGACACGGAAATGGAACCACTGAGAGTGGACGAGGGAACTCTCCACTCACGTCCCCACTCCAGTCGCTGCCAGCAGACACTCCTAACCAGCATACAGCCGGACCACTTACGGAGTGCTGCCAGCAGACGACCAGAGATGGGAACATGGAGAGGGACGAGGGATCCCCAACACGGACACGGAAGGTAAGGTGGCGGGGAATAAGCCACCAACCGTGCCGTTAACGGAGAACCCCCAGGAACGCTCTCCCTCCGGAGAACGCGCATGCAGGCCACAAGCAGATGGCACAGCATGCTGCACCCTCTTTCGAAGGTATGCATACCGCATACCAAACACATACCACGTGTAATAAAATCAGGGGGACGCCAAACGAACACGGTGAGGAAGTGGCGGGGAAAAGCCACTCACCGTGCCGTCAGCGGCGAAACCCCCAGAACGCTCTCCCTCCGAAGAGCGCGCATGTACCCCTTCACAGACGGCGGTACATGCTACACCCTCATTCGAGGGTCTGCATACTCCCACCCCTCAAAGCCCCTCCCAACAAAAAAGGGGAAGGTTGGTGAGGCTTAGAAAACAATGGGAGGGGGGGAGGGGAAAGACAAACAAAAGGGGACACCAACACGGACACGGTGAGCAAGGAATGGCGGGGAATGCCACTCACCGCGCCGTAAATGGTGAAAGCCCCATAACGCTCTCCCTCCGGAGAACGCGCATGCACCCCATCCGTAGATAGCGGTGCATGCTTTACCCTCTTCCGAGGGAACACCACGTGAGGAGCCATTGTGATCATACTGTCACGGCTGAGGATGGGGGAAATCCTCAGCCGTGTAACGCCCATACAAAACCACAGGCAACCGCATGCGGTAAAGGAGTCACGGTCATGGGCATGGCCGTGACACCCATCCCTTCTTCATATGCTCGCTAAATCCTGGGGTAAGTTTGCGTCCAAACTCAAATTGGTCACGGCCTATGGCCCTTTAACGGTCCTTAATGGTTGTCCTAATCTGCCAGTGGCTATCGGGCGCCTACCGCCCTTCCAGGCCACATCCTCACCCTCGATTAGGGTATGAGACCTTATTGGGGACTATGGTGTACACCCTGTGGCTGACCTATCGCACATACTGCCAAGATCCCCAGGGCAATGGTTTCTCAACTTCCTCCACTCTCTGGCCCCCGGATCGCAGTTATGGGCCCACTTGACTGACTTTGAGAAGCTCTGCCTTGCGGACTCTTGTCCCGGGCATGCTATCTCTCTTGTATATGGCTTGTTGGGCACTGGGGAGATTGGGGATGGACCACTCAAGACTCAAATCGCAAGCGCTAAGTTCGCGCCTGATTGGGAGAAGGAATTGAATACTTCACTGACTGATGATCAATGGAACAGAGCAGTCCTGTTCACGCATAAGTCCATTGTGTCTTGTCGACTACAGGAGCTTAACTATAAGATACTTACGAGATGGTATAGAACTCCAGTGAAGATCCACCGATTTTATCCATCGGTCCCTGATACGTGCAGGCGATGTAACTCAGCAGTGGGCACCATGCTTCATATATGGTGGGAGTGCCCAGGAGTTTCTTCTATATGGTCAGACGTTTTTGCCCTATACAATGCTTTATACCATTCTAATGTTACACCCTCACCATTGATTGCCCTACTGTCCATCTACCCGGGACGCCCCCAACAGATAAAAAGAGGAGCGCTTAGAATCTTTATACAGGCCATGAGGCAAATTATTCCCCGCAGATGGAGATCCACGGACAGCTTGCAGAGAATAACCTGGATCTCAGCCATGGACACCCTTGTTCGTATGGAGGAACGGGTCAGAATCCCATAATTGGGTACAGATTTTCTCGCGCTCTTGGGAGCCATGGTTCCAATTCCGGAACTCATCCCGTTTTGCAAACTGGTTAGCTACTGGTAGTATCGAGTCCCCTAGCTCCTGAACTGTGATACTTAGGTCACTTGGTGGTATGGAACATCTTTAGCTTTCTCATTTACTGTTCTCGGGCATGTTTCCCCCCCCCACTCTCTGGCTCTCCCTGTATTGTTCCCTTGTGTGTCCCCCCCCCTTTTTTTTCATCTTTGTGAGTTTGTTCCCCCGACTTTATACAGCGGTAAATTGAATAGCATTACACTGCTTGTACACTATGCATGTTTCTTTGGAATGTATATGCCTTTCCTATTTTATTTCTTTCTTGATTGATACAAACATGCGTATCACTGTCTAATAAAAATTGATTGAACCATAAACTGGGGATGAAAGGGAAATTTCCTTTTTGTTGGCTTATCTTCAGGAAAACCTTTTTTCTTGTCGGTAGCTTTTGCTAGGATTGTGTCCAGGACGGGGCCAAATACATACTCCCCAGAAAAAGCTATCGAGCATAACTTCATTTTGGATGCTATATCTCCCCCCCACGATTTTATCCAAAGAGCTCTTCTGGCAGCATTGGATAAAGCCGCGTCTTTAGCTGAAAAACAAATAGTTTCTGCTGAAGCATCAGCTAGGAAGCCTGTGGCTGATTTCAATAATGGAACTGAATCTAATATCTGTTCTCGTGATGTTTTATTAATTAGATGTCTCTCTAGTTCATTCAACCAGAGATACATCGACCTAGCCACTGAGGTTGCGGTGATATTTGTCTTAAGGCAATACATTGCCGCTTCCCAAGATTTCCTCAGGAGACTATCCGCCTTTCTTTCCTTGGTATCTTTTAATTGGGAAGAATCTTCAAAAGGTAGCGAGGTTTTTTTTATTTACCTTTGCTACCTGGATGTCAATTCTAGGTATTTGGTCAAACACCTTAGATTCAGTGGGCTAAAATAATAACCTGTTTTTGAATTCCTTAGAAATGCCTAATCAGGGGATGCCCGCTCGTCCATAATCATTTTGTTTGATGTTTTCGTTTATGGGAAACACTCTAAAGTGTTTAGTTTTTAATCCCCCAAACATCTCCTCCTGAACTGAGTGAGGTTTCTGGACATCCTCTACTCCCATAGTATCTCTAACCGCCTTTAAAAGATAATTTATCTCCGTTGTGGAGAAAAAAGTTTTTTTTGATTCATCTGTTATTTCCCCTTCAGATAAGGGATGCTCGTCTTCGATTCTTTTAGATGAGGAAGCCTCGTCCTCCAACCCATCAGAGTCTGAGGATATATCTATAAATTTTGGGCGTTTTGGCGGAGGTGCTGCAAGGGCTTCTTTGCAAAAGGATGCCAATAAAGATCTAACTTCCTCTTGGATCATGGACTTGAATTCCTGCATGTTAGACAGCTGTTCATCTCTCACAATTTTTGTAATACACTCCTTACAGAGCTTTTTTGTATATTTATCAGGAAGTTTAGCACAGCATTGGATGCATCTCATAGTCTTCCTGGGTTTCTTCAAGGTTTGTTTAGAGACCTATGAGAGAGCAGCTATATCAATGCAGGATTCTTCGTATAGTACATCAAAGAAAGTGCAGTATACATTGAAATGTGGGGTACCAGCCCAAGGGGAGGCATTCCATAGTAGTTATTTTAAACCATCTCCTATAATCCCCACTATGGACCCTTTTCATTGGTAGGTCTGCTGCCACTACACAAAAGTGTACACTCACGGTTTGCAGTGTTGGAGCGTCCTGCCCTTTTGGCTGCTGTAGCTCCTGGTCCGACATGATGCGACTATGTCGGCAAGGAACAGAGCTTTTTTTAAATCCCCCGCTTGAGATAAAGTCACTTCCGGGTATACTTCTTAATCTGGAAGTGACGTCAGACGCCCGCACAAGTGCGACGTCTCGGCCAGCTGATCTCACTAGGAGATAGGAGGCCCGTGGCAGCCCCAGGGCAGGCTCCTGATTAACAGGGAGCGTGACCCTGCCGTCTCCCTGTCAACTTCGGCATGCGCCTCCGGAGAGCAGGGGACGTACTCGGAACGAGATGTCTGCAAGGGAAGCGCCGAGCTCCTGATGTAGCTCCCAGGTACTTCTGAAAATAAAAAAAGGGGTATACAATACGTTTCACATCCCTGACTGGCAGAGAGGACTTTCTCCGTCCTGGCCACTGTAGGGGCAGAAACACACTGGTGTATGGTGGTGGGAGGAGTCAATTTAACCTTTCTCTGTTCCTGCCCCTACAGAGGTCAGGGGCCAATCTCTCTCATGTGTGCCGTCATGGTGGTGAAATGGAAAAATGGCTTTTTTGGCACAGTTTTTTTATTTTTTATGGTGTTCACCTAAGGGGTTAAGTCATGTGATATTTTTATGCAGCAGGTTTTTATGGATGCGGCGATACCTAATATGTATACTTTTTATTTATTACACTTTAGCACAATAATAGCAGTTTTGAAGCATTTTTTTTTTTTTTACCCAGACCCACTTGGTTCTTGAAGATCCAGTGGGTCTAATGCCTATACAATACCCTATAGCAGTGTTGGCGAACCTATGGCACGGGTGCCAGAGGTGGCACTCAGAGCCCTCTCTGTGGGCACCCACACCCTGGAAAAAGTCTATGGTGTACCAATATGCTTTAGACTTTTCCTGCCATTCATCAGTGCAGGGCACACTATGAATGGCACAGGCAGTGCATTGAATGTAGCCAGGCTATTATAGCTAAATGATAAAGTACATGGAAGATATACTATATTGGACTGTTGTATTCAGGGTAAATTGCCGTGTTGGCACTTTACGATACATAAGTGGGTTTTGGGTTACAATTTGGGCACTCGGTCTTAAAAAGGTTCACCATCACTGCCCTATAGTATACTATATAGTGTACTGTAGTGTATTTTGACTTTACACTTAGCCTTATCAGGCTGCTGTCTTTAGCAGAAGCCTGATCTGGCTTACCTATACCATGGCAAGCCGGAAGCCTGTGAAGACGTCCGGTTGCCATGGTAACCATTGGATGCTGCCACAACAGAGCAGCGGCTGATGAGGGAGGGAGCCCCCTCCCTCTGTGATCCCGTCGAGTATTGGGTGAGGGAGCTCTCTGCCTGTTAACCCCTTCCATACAGCGGTCCCTATGGACCGCAGCATGGAAGGGGTTAAACAGCTGACATCGGTGCCAGAACCAAAGTCGGCCGTTTCAAGAAGAGTGTCAGCTGTATGCTGACACTCTGCGATTCGCTCGGCCATCCTGAAAATAAGGGAAGTGGGATCAGAACCTGTCAGCCGGCATTAGGATTGTCTGATTGGCGGGGGGAGGGGTTAAGAAATAACCTATGGGGGGCAATTTCCCCCCTGTAGCGACGACTATGCCCCTGTGACAGCCTCTGTGGCTGATCGCTATGCTGTCACTCCTGCACAGCGCTTACATCGGGCTGTGCAGGAGTCAGTACAGGCTTCACATAGAAGCCTGTACAATACAAAGAGCGGCCGGCGGTCCTGCACATGTGCAATTAGCCTAGTGCGCTGTAAAGACGGCCGCCCGGAGCTTTCTCCAGCAGGAGGTGGTGATGTCACTAGTGATGATCCATCTCCTGCTGGAGAAAGGAAGAGAAGACAGGAAGATAAGAAGACGGAATTCAGCCGGAAGCACTGAAAAGCCATCTGGAGGGACCATGTGACCGGGAGGCAGATCTCAAGAACGGCTGCACTCTGTAAGGTAAGCATGTGACCAATAATCTTTCCTCCACAGGTTAGCATGTAATAGCAAAAAAAAGGTTAAGCCCGGTGAACCACTTTAACCACCTCCGGACCGCCTAACGCAGGATCGCGTTCCGGAGGTGGCAGCCCTGCGCACAGTCACGCATATATGCGTCATCTCGCGAGACGCGAGATTTCCTGTGAACGCGCGCACACAGGCGCGCGCGCTCACAGGAACGGAAGGTAAGAGAGTGGATCTCCAGCCTGCCAGCGGCGATCGTTCGCTGGCAGGCTGGAGATGTGTTTTTTTTAACCCCTAACAGGTATATTAGACGCTGTTTTGATAACAGCGTCTAATATACCTGCTACCTGGTCCTCTGGTGGTCCCCTTTGTTTGGATCGACCACCAGAGGACACAGGTAGCTCAGTAAAGTCCCACCAAGCACCACTACACTACACTACACCCCCCCCCTCGTCACTTATTAACCCCTTATTAGCCCCTGATCACCCCTGATCACCCCATATAGACTCCCTGATCACCCCCCTGTCATTGATTACCCCCCTGTCTTTGATCAACCCCCTGTAAAGCTCCATAAGACGTCCGCATGATTTTTACGGATCCACTGATGGATGGATCGGATCCGCAAAACGCATCCGGACGTCTGAATGAAGCCTTACAGGGGCATGATCAATGACTGTGGTTATCACCCCATATAGACTCCCTGATCACCCCCCTGTCATTGATTACCCCCCTGTAAAGCTCCATTCAGATGTCCGCATGATTTTTACGGATGCACTGATAAATGGATCGGATCCGCAAAACGCATCCGGACGTCTGAATGAAACCTTACAGGGGCATGATCAATGACTGTGGTTATCACCCCATATAGACTCCCTGATCACCCCCCTGTCATTGATTACACCCCTGTCATTGATTACCCCCCTGTAAAGCTCCATTCAGACGTCCGCATGATTTTTACGGATCCACTGATAGATGGATCGGATCCGCAAAACGCATCCGGACGTCTGAATGAAGCCTTACAGGGGCATGATCAATGACTGTGGTTATCACCCCATATAGACTCCCTGATCACCCCCCTGTCATTGATTACCCCCCTGTAAAGCTCCATTCAGATGTCCGCATGATTTTTACGGATGCACTGATAGATGGATCGGATCCGCAAAACGCATCCGGACGTCTGAATGAAGCCTTACAGGGGCATGATCAATGACTGTGGTTATCACCCCATATAGACTCCCTGATCACCCCCCTGTCATTGATTACCCCCCTGTAAAGCTCCATTCAGATGTCCGCATGATTTTTACGGATGCACTGATAGATGGATCGGATCCGCAAAACGCATACGGACGTCTGAATAAAGCCATACAGGGGCATGATCAATGACTGTGGTTATCACCCCATATAGACTCCCTGATCACCCCCCTGTCATTGATTACCCCCCTGTCATTGATCAACCCCCTGTAAAGCTCCATTCAGATGTCCGCATGATTTTTACGGATCCACTGATAGATGGATCGGATCTGCAAAACACATCCGGACGTCTGAATGAAGCCTTACAGGGGGGGTGATCAATGACTGTGGTGATCACCCCATATAGACTCCCTGATCACCCCCCTGTCATTGATCACCCCCCTGTCATTGATCACCCCCCTGTCATTGATCACCCCCCCTGTCATTGATCACCCCCCCTGTCATTGATCACCCCCCTGTAAGGCTCCATTCAGACATTTTTTTGGCCCAAGTTAGCGGAATTATTTTTTTTTTTCTTACAAAGTCTCATATTCCACTAATTAACTTGTGTCAAAAAATAAAATCTCACATGAACTCACCATACCCCTCACGGAATCCAAATGCGTAAATTTTTTTAGACATTTATATTCCAGACTTCTTCTCACGCTTTAGGGCCCCTAGAATGCCAGGGCAGTATAAATACCCCACATGTGACCCCATTTCGGAAAGAAGACACCCCCAGGTATTCCGTGAGGGGCATATTGAGTCCATGAAAGATTGAAATTTTTGTCCCAAGTTAGCGGAACGGGAGACTTTGTGAGAAAAAAATTAAAAATATCAATTTCCGCTAACTTGTGCCCAAAAAAAAAAATTTCCATGAACTCGCCATGCCCCTTATTGAATACCTTGGGGTGTCTTCTTTCCAAAATGGGGTCACATGTGGGGTATTTATACTGCCCTGGCATTCTAGGGGCCCCAAAGCGTGAGAAGAAGTCTGGTATCCAAATGTCTAAAAATGCCCTCCTAAAAGGACTTTGGGCACCTTTGCGCATCTAGGCTGCAAAAAAGTGTCACACATCTGGTATCGCCGTACTCAGGAGAAGTTGAGGAATGTGTTTTGGGGTGTCATTTTACATATACCCATGCTGGGTGAGAGAAATATCTTGGTCAAATGCCAACTTTGTATAAAAAAATGGGAAAAGTTGTCTTTTGCCAAGATATTTCTCTCACCCAGCATGGGTATATGTAAAATGACACCCCAAAACACATTCCCCAACTTCTCCTGAATACGGCGATACCACATGTGTGACACTTTTTTGCAGCCTAGGTGGGCAAAGGGGCCCATATTCCAAAGAGCACCTTTAGGATTTCACAGGTCATTTACCTACTTACCACACATTAGGGCCCCTGGAAAATGCCAGGGCAGTATAACTACCCCACAAGTGACCCCATTTTGGAAAGAAGACACCCCAAGGTATTCCGTGAGGGGCATGGCGAGTTCCTAGAAATTTTTATTTTTTGTCACAAGTTAGTGGAAAATGCTGATTTTTTTTTTTTTTTTCATACAAAGTCTCATATTCCACTAACTTGTGACAAAAAATAAAAACTTCCATGAACTCACTATGCCCATCAGCGAATACCTTGGGGTCTCTTCTTTCCAAAATGGGGTCACTTGTGGGGTAGTTATACTGCCCTGGCATTCTAGGGGCCCAAATGTGTGGTAAGGAGTTTGAAATCAAATTCTGTAAAAAATGACCAGTGAAATCCGAAAGGTGCTCTTTGGAATATGGGCCCCTTTGCCCACCTAGGCTGCAAAAAAGTGTCACACATCTGGTATCTCCATACTCAGGAGAAGTTGGGGAATGTGTTTTGGGGTGTCATTTTACATATACCCATGCTGGGTGAGAGAAATATCTTGGCAAAAGACAACTTTTCCCATTTTTTTTATACAAAGTTGGCATTTGACCAAGATATTTATCTCACCCAGCATCGGTATATGTAAAATGACACCCCAAAACACATTCCTCAACTTCTCCTGAATACAGAGATACCAGATGTGTGACACTTTTTGCAGCCTAGGTGGGCAAAGGGGCCCATATTCCAAAGAGCACCTTTCGGATTTCACTCGTCATTTTTTACAGAATTTGATTTCAAACTCCTTACCACACATTTGGGCCCCTAGAATGCCAGGGCAGTATAACTACCCCACAAGTGACCCCATTTTGGAAAGAAGAGACCCCAAGGTATTTCGTGATGGGCATAGTGAGTTCATAGAAGTTTTTATTTTTTGTCACAAGTTAGTGGAATATGAGACTTTGTAAGAAAAAAAAATAAAAAATCATCATTTTCCGCTAACTTGTGACAAAAAATAAAAAGTTCTATGAACTCACTATGCCCATCAGCGAATACCTTAGGGTGTGTACTTTCCGAAATGGGGTCATTTGTGGGGTGTTTGTACTGTCTGGCCATTGTAGAACCTCAGGAAACATGACAGGTGCTCAGAAAGTCAGAGCTGCTTCAAAAAGCGGAAATTCACATTTTTGTACCATAGTTTGTAAACGCTATAACTTTTACCCAAAGCATTTTTTTTTTACCCAAACATTTTTTTTTATCAAAGACATGTAGAACAATAAATTTAGAGCAAAATTTATATATGGATGTAGTTTTTTTTGCAAAATTTTACAACTGAAAGTGAAAAATGTAATTTTTTTGCAAAAAAATCGTTAAATTTCAATTAATAACAAAAAAAGTAAAAATGTCAGCAGCAATGAAATACCACCAAATGAAAGCTCTATTAGTGAGAAGAAAAGGAGGTAAAATTCATTTGGGTGGTAAGTTGCATGACCGAGCAATAAACGGTGAAAGTAGTGTAGGTCAGAAGTGTAAAAAGTGGCCTGGTCTTTCAGGGTGTTTAAGCACTGGGGGCTGAGGTGGTTAATGACGTATATTAGGAAATTAACTTTTTCCCTACTCAAGTACTACTCAACAGACGCCCCATGTCAGGACTGCAATAAAGGAAGGCAAACGGTGGTGGACTAAGCCGCAACTCATGCTTCAGAGGTCTCGCTCAAGCAGGTGGCAAGTCCTTAGGATGCCTGGAAACCCACTCCTCCTCTTCTTGGGGGTCTGTGAAGAAGACTGCTTTCTCGCTATCGACCACCCGCAGGTGGACCAGGTATACCATGGAGTATAGTAAAATGAGTGTCTCGCAGATGCCTCTTCACAGAAACACACGTAACACGCTTCTTTTGAAGCTCTGCTGAGAAGTCAGGAACAAGTGACACTGTGGTCATGGGAGATTTCCGGCTTATTTCTGGCTAAGCGTAAGATAAGGTCCCGGTCGTTCCAAAGATGGGCAAGCAGTGGCCTGATGGGGCCCCTCTGAGGTCGGGTCTGCGGTGGCTGTCCACGTATTGCGTCAGGTAGAGGAGGAGGACATGCCATGTTGGGCCACTTGGTGCACATACTTCTTCAATCTGACCGCGGCCACCTAGGCTTTGCAGGGGCTCATAATGTTGCCTGATGTTTCCCCTCCTCTTTGTGATCGAGTGTAGTATGGTGGCAGTAGGATAATAGAGAAGATGGCAGAAGATAGCGAGTAGGAGACGGAGCTGCGCTCAGACACGTCTTCTCATGCCAGCAGTTGGCCAAGCCCCCGGCACAAAGATTTCTATTATACCTTTTCTCTGTAGGTTTCACTTCTGGGTTTGGCTTACAAATACATTAAAATGAAACCTTTAAAACACTCACTCCAGACCCCTAGTAGGGACTAATAACCGTATCCTGGAGGGAGGGGCTGATGTTATTTACATGGGACTGTATGCTGGAGGGGCTGATGTTATTTACATGGGGCTGTAGGTTGGAGGGAGGTCAGTAATGTTATTTACATGGGACTGTATGTTGGAGGGGCTGGAGGAAGGGCAGTGATGTTATTTACATGGGACTGTATGCTGGATGGGCTGATGTTATTTACATGGGACTGTATGTTGGAGGGGCTGGGGGAAGGGCAGTGATGGTATTTACATGGGACTGTACGTTGGAGAGGCTGATGTTCTTTACATGGGACTGTATGTTGAAAGGGTTGGAGGGAGGTCAGTAATGTTATTTACATGGGACTGTATGTTGGAGGGGCTGGAGAAAGGGCAGTGATGTTATTTACATGGGACTGTATGCTGGATGGGCTGATGTTATTTACATGGGACTATATG
Organism: Bufo bufo; assembly: GCF_905171765.1. NCBI lineage: Eukaryota > Metazoa > Chordata > Amphibia > Anura > Bufonidae > Bufo > Bufo bufo. The sequence goes on from NC_053389.1 coordinate 189,157,155, forward strand.
TTGGAGGGGCTGGTGTAAGGGCAGTGATGTTATTTACATGGGGCTGTACGCTGGAGGGGCTGATGTTATTTACATGGGACTGTATCTTGATGGCGGCTGTGATGTTATTTACATGGGACTGTATCTTGATGGCGGCTGTGATGTTATTTATATGGGACTGTATGCTGGAGGAAGGGGTGATGCTATTTACATGTAATTATATGTATATTTTAATTTCTATTAATTTCAATAAAACACTAAAACATAAAAACTATAAAAATACAGTATCATTGTGGTGGTTTGGACCAGCTGAATTAATCTACCATGTCATTTTAAACGAATAGGGAATGCCATTAAAATGAAACCCATTAAACAATGGTTTTTCTTTCAATCTCGCCCCATTTACATTTATTTCCCAGTTTACCACCGAAAACTAAAATGGAAAATGGCTACTTTTCTTTCCCAAAAACAAAACAAAACCCTCCTTTGGGTACCTGAACTGAAAAGTAAAATGTGGATGGAAAATACAAAAAAATAAAAATTAGAAAATAACCCCAGTCCTGAGGGGGTGAAATCATCGGTTATTATGAACTGCGCTGGTTCCTTGCCGCCCCTGGGCCTTGATCCATAGACTTGTGCAGTAAGCTCACAGCGCAGTACGCGCTCACTTCCCCTATGCACCGAGACCACTGTCCCGCTAGGTGTCGCTGTGTGGATCACTAAACACTAATAGCGGGACTTTCCTCCACACACAACATGGCGTAATGCTCCCGTCGTGTGCACAGGAGTAATCGGCGTTCGCCACACGCAGTATGGCCGCAAATTTCCTAATTCACTGAAAGGGGCCTATCAGCGTCCCGCGTCCATGACAACGACGACAGATTGGGGAGGGGTCGAACGCAGGAAGAGGAGACTTTGGCGGGAGAGTGGGAACGGTTTGCTGCACGGGAAGTGAGTACAGAGTGTGGATGTTGTACATGTGAGTCTGTAATCAGCGATCGCTCTGTGACGTGTCTGACACTGTATGGCGTATATACAGTAATAAGCCTGCGAGTGGGGGGATGTATAGGCTGTAATAACCCTGGCATTACACCAGGGCTATGCTGTAATAACCCTGGCATTACACGAGGGCTATGCTGTAATAAGCCTGGCATTACACGAGGGCTATGCTGTAATAAGCCTGGCATTACACGAGGGCTATGCTGTAATAAGCCTGGCATTACACGAGGGCTATGCTGTAGTAACCCTGGCATTACACGAGGGCTATGCTGTAATAAGCCTGGCATTAAACGAGGGCTATGCTGTAATAAGCCTGGCATTAAACGAGGGCTATGCTGTAATAAGCCTGGCATTACACGAGGGCTATGCTGTAATAAGCCTGGCATTAAACGAGGGCTATGCTGTAACAAGCCTGGCATTGCACGAGGGCTATGCTGTAGTAACCCTGGCATTACACGAGGGCTATGCTGTAATAAGCCTGGCATTAAACGAGGGCTATGCTGTAATAAGCCTGGCATTAAACGAGGGCTATGCTGTAATAAGCCTGGCATTACACGAGGGCTATGCTGTAATAAGCCTGGCATTAAACGAGGGCTATGCTGTAACAAGCCTGGCATTGCACGAGGGCTATGCTGTAACAAGCCTGGCATTGCACGAGGGCTATGCTGTAACAAGCCTGGCATTGCACGAGGGCTATGCTGTAACAAGCCTGGCATTGCACGAGGGCTATGCTGTAACAAGCCTGGCATTGCACGAGGGCTATGCTGTAACAAGCCTGGCATTGCACGAGGGCTATGCTGTAACAAGCCTGGCATTGCACGAGGGCTATGCTGTAACAAGCCTGGCATTGCACGAGGGCTATGCTGTAACAAGCCTGGCATTGCACGAGGGCTATGCTGTAACAAGCCTGGCATTGCACGAGGGCCATGCTGACTGCGGGTCTACTGTACTATATGCACATAATGCTGTGAGCACAGTTCAGTAGACCTGCGGTCAGGCAGGATCTCGCAGCAGTAGAAGTCGTTATGATAGCGGTAGTTGGTGTCAGGAGCGGTCCTGGAGATTCCTGGACTGACCGTGCTGCTGTGCCAGAGGCCTAATACTCCAGGTAGTGTTATAGGCCGTGTGTACTTGGTGCTGTCCTTGTAGGATGTGTGCACACGTCATGCATTACAGCCTATTCTGTTCACACATCTGTCTTCAGGTTCCTGACTGTTCAGTGTCTTTTTAGGGCGACATCCACTTGTAGTGTGAATGGAAACCCAAAGAATTGCCATTTTGCAGGTTTATAATCTGCACCACAGGTCAGGTTCCACGTGGATTGCTACTACTGGAATACACTGCAGATCTTCTGCCGCAAATCCGAATGGATAGTCTGCAACCTATTTACTATGTGTGAACATAACATTTGCAGAAATCTAAATCTTGTAGCTTTCCCCTGTGGAACCCTCTCCTTCTGCGACCCTTCCCTGGTGCCCCTGCCTGCGCCCACGCCGGCCTCCTGCAATGATTGCTGCAGCCTCTCTGCAACGTGTAAATGAGGTTTTTAAAAACCTGATCTTCTTAGCGCTTTGGTTTTTCTTTACAAAAAATTTGTGCGGCATATCCGTGCGTAGTAAGCAGCGCATGCATGTGCCTCAGGGATTGCTCCGGCTCTTTCCGGAGAAGTGTAGGTGTTATGCCGGGCACTGTCTATTGAGGTCCCAATAGCAACCAGCAACTCTAGTCCTGGATGTGATGGATCTATATAGAGACCGACTCTTCCTCACCAGGCCGGTTGTTGCAGTTGGCCAGCCGCAGTCTCCTCGTGTATGTGCGCCACTTTTCATTCAGAGCTGTAATTCCTTCTTTCCACAGCCATTAAAAATGGATTTTAAGCGCAAAAAGGCAGCGCCTTCCGGAGGCTTCTCCTCCTCCCAGGCCAAGAAGAAGAAGACAGATTGGGATGATGAAGGGCCGTCCCAGTTTGAAGAAGAGCTGGCCTTCCTCGACGAGGTTGAAGCAGACATGGCCATGGAGATGACTGAAGCTTACTGCGCTGCAGACGTCTTACCTGTCGGTAGGCAACATTTCTTAGGTTTTATGAAGATAATCTTATGTGTTGGGTTAAGGCCCCATTCATACGTCCGCAATTTCGTGGAACGGAATTGTGGACCCATTCATTTCTATGGGGCTGCACGATGTGCGGCCCGGCTCTGGAAATGCGGACCCGCAATTCCGGGTCCGGATTTCTGTTTCCGAAAAAAATAGAACATGGCCTATTCTATTAGTGCCGGCTGTGTGTGGTCTGCAAAATGCGGAACGCACATTACCGTGTCCGTGTTTTGTGGATCTGTGGATGGACCCTAAATCTGAGGCTAAAGTTATTTTCTTCGCTGACCCGGCTTATGACCGTATATCGGAGACTGGTGTGGAGAAATGTCTGCATTTGGATACTAGTCCCTTTCCATAATAGGCAATTAGGTGCCAGCTTAGATGCCAATCACCCGCCTCCAGTCAGATGAGCGGTCACATCATTTAGTTATTATTCCCTGTAGTGGAAGCCCCTCTGTAATGTATGCTGCCCCAATATTTGTGACCCCTTTACTGTGGTATTAAAGGTTCCTATGAGAGAATCCAGCCTAAGATACAGGATGTCAGGGGTCGGCAACCTCCAGCTGTTGTGAAACTACAACTCCCAGCATGGTCCATTTGCCGCTATTGGGAGCGCCGAGAACAGCCAAGCAAGTGTGTATGCTGGGAATTGTAGTTTCACATTAGCTGGAATGAGGAAGGTTGCGGACGCCTTCCAGCAATGATGGAAAATCTGCAGAATTATATTCACCCTTCTTTTTTTATTCCTTTCAGATGAACTTACAGGCAACATTTCACCAAAGTGGCTGAGGCCCCCGCTTCCTCCGATCGATCCGCAGCAGGACGCCATCTGCTTTCATCAGATTGAACTAGATCATTACATTGGTGAGTTGAGGAGATTGTTCAGTATGTGGTGGCACAGATTGACACCAATGGGTCCCGCCTGATCGCTTTGCAGCGGTAATTTTGTGTCAAAGCCGAGATTCATGCTGGAAACCTGATAGATCCTATTATAGTGACTGAGGATCTAGAGAGGCAGCAAATGATGATTTTTATGACCTCACAAATGATCTATTACACAATGAACTAACGTTTCGCGTGTTCATCGGGTAATTGGCGGCACATTTGCGCCGCTAGATAATCTCTAACAAGCATTCCTATGAACACTTGTTAACAATTATCTGCGGGATTCTCAGCCCGTGTACAGAGCCTGTTACACCTTCAGATTCTGCAGGCAATTGTCGGGAGGGAAGCGTTCCTTCCCGGCAGTCGCCTTCTCATTAGCGGAGGAGACCGCTGCTATTGCATGCAGCGATCTCCTTCACAGTATGGGGACGAGCGATCGCTAATTCCATCGCTCATCCACATACTGGATCACTGTTTGCCGACAGCAGAATGCTGCACTGTTTGCTCGGTCATCAGGTAATCGGCAGCAGTATTAGGCCTCATGCACACGACCGTTTTTGCGGATCTGGAAAAAAAAGGATGACATCCGTGTGCATTCCGTATTTTGTGGAACGGAACAGATGGCCCTTCATAGAACAGTCCTATCCTTGTCGATAATGCAGACAATAATAGGACATGTTCTATTTTTTTGCGGAACGGAAACGGAATGCACATGGAGTACTTTCCTTTTTTTTTTTTGAAGACCCATTGAAATGAATGGTTCCGTATACAGTCGGCCCAAAAAAATGGAACGGACACGGAATAAAAATACGTTTGTGTGCATGAGTCCTTACACTGCCAGATCATTGCAAACGAGCCTTCATACGAACGCTTGTTAGCGATAATCTTAGCGATTATCTGTAGGTGTAATAGGACCTTTAGTTCTTTCAGATTACTGTACAGTGCAGCATGCAACATTTACTCTGCCAGAATGCAAATGACCAGATAAAGCTTTGTGCACACAACGGACTATGGGAGATTTGTTCTCCACAGCCCGTAGAGTTGTTAAAAGGATTATTCGGGAATTAATATTGATGACCTATCCTCTCCTATTGATAGGTCATCAGTATCAGATTGGCTGGGGTCCAACACCTGGTACCCCCGCTGAGCAGCTGTTAGAACAGGCTGGGCGTTCCATGAGCACTGCGGCTTCTTCCTAGGCCATGTGATGTCACCGTGCATTGATTCAAGTCAATAGGGCTGAGCTGTGCTACCAAGCACTGCCACTATACTATGTAAGATGCTGTGCTTGGTAAGCGCCCTGTAGGCTGCCGCGCTCATCAGAGCTCTGGTGAGCACCGCAGCTTCCTAAAACAGCTGATCGTCAGGGGCGCCAGCACTCAGATCCTCGCTTATGTGAATCCTGTAGATAGGTTATCAGTATTATTTCACGGATAACCCCTTTAATGCAGCTGTAAATGAGAATGGGTTATAACAGACGGTTTAGATAAGTAGAGCAATGCATTCAGTTACAGGTAGATTTGCATATTTTATATCCTGGGGACAACCCCTGTCTGTATGCCCTTTGTGTCGTAGAAGGACTTACCCTCTAGAAAACTCGATGAGCAGCTCCCACTCTGGCGGATTTGAGGCATCCATGTATCCCATGGACAGCGGCCGCTGCAGGGGAAATACATTTGAATGTAGATTATGGTGCTTGCTTGCCATTTTCATGTTCTGCAGCCTTCCCCATGGAGGTCAAACCCACGACCTGGCTGTGAGTAACATGCTGTAAATGAGTCCCTCGATGGTCTCCTGGTTCCATTTTCTTTGAAAGTATAACTATAGATCTATGTGTAGCCGAGGATATCTTCTTATACACTCTAATTCCCTTTTGTCTGCCATGACAATATACCAAAGGAATGGCAGTTCAGCCCCATACTTTTGATTGATGGGGTTCTCAGCAGTTAAACCCACAACAATCGTATAGTTTAGAGTATGCTCATACATGGCGCGGCCTGGCTGGGGTAACGCCATATGAATTGCCATTCTGCCCCTGTAATTGATGTGGTTTAAATTGCAAGCAATCTGCATGTGGTTACCGCAACCAGGCCCCTAAGGCTCCTTTCTGGCCGTAACAAAGGAGGAGAAAAGAAGCTCAAGGTACCAAAAGAATAAAATGAATGAATGAATAATAAATAAATATTTTATTGAGTTGTATCAAAACATGATTAAAAATACATACAGGTGATGCCATGAACAGGGAAGAGGAGAGAACAGGCGCCACCCTGGGAGAACACACAGGTCACAAAGTACATAGTACTAAATAAGTAATGGTCATGGGAAAATACTAGGTACAATGACCAGCCCATAGGCCAAATATTACAAGAAAATGTAAGATAATATAGGGTAAGGAAAGGTCAATGAGAAAACCAACCACGGCTGTAATACATAATATGCTGAACAAGCAAATAAAGAAAAATAAATAGCCAGCAAATGAAATGAAAGAGCCAGGTGTAAGGTCTCAACATCGGCAGCACTGAGCCGTGGGAGCAGGACTATGACCTAAAGCTTACCTAAAGTGGCGCTACCCCAACGTGCGTTTCGGCGTGCTACCCCAACGCGCGTTTCGGATGGCGCTACGCTTTAATGGCTGTTAGACGGGTGCACTCCTGTCTAAGCGGTCGTTAAAAACAGGCACATTGACTTCAATGGGATCCGTCTAGCTGTAAAAACGGCCAAAAATAGGACGTTGTGTTTTTTGGACAGCTGTGAATAGCCCCATAGACTTTAATTGGCTTTGAAAATGGCTGTCGAACTGCCATTTTTCACATGATGTGAATGTAGTCTAAAGGGGTAAACAAATTAGCCAAAGCAGATGGTGGCAGCAAAGGGCGTCTCTAGCTCATTTTCTGCTGGCACTGCGGGGAATAGAAAACCTAACCTACAGCAGATTGACAGGTGTCCAAATCGCATTACCCCCTATAACCAGCATATGGTTGGGGTACTCTTCGAATAGGGCTTATTACAGATCCCCATAACATATTTTTCTGATGTACAGCAGGGAATCCAGATATTGGCTCTGGCATCCATCTGACTAAAGCAAATAGCACAGGACCTGACCCGAGTACACGCCCCATGGGTGCAGGTAGTTACTGCACCTCAGCTTGTGTACATAAGGAAAGTGGAGCCATTGAGGTGGTGATAATTGGTGCTATAGGGAAGCAGTTTTCGGTTTCTCCGTGCCTGGCATCATTTCTCCTTTATACCTCTCATTGTGAAGAGTGAAGGATTGTGCTGGTGTCGGGATAAGGAATTCACCACAGGATAATCGACACTCCTACACAGGGACTTTAGGAGAAAGAAAAAAAATCCCCATTTGGTCATCTGATGTGTCACTTACAATTACCTTGGTCCTGTAATAAACTTTCCCGGGGTAAGCAGCACGTAGGCGATCTGTGAATAGTGTACATTTCCTTGTGGAGTCACCTCTGAGAGCAGTCCTGGTGTGGCAGGCGCAGCACTATGAAGTGCCTTGTGCGCTGTGGCATTAGAAGAATCCTGATATCTCTAACTTTTTAGTCCAACCAGACTGTCTGTTACTCTGCTTTAATTCTTCTAGCGCAGTTCTATGGAAACAGGCTTAAAGAGCACACCAAATGCTGGAAATAAAACTTCAACTTTTCTTCATATTCAACACTGCCGCCTCCGCTGCAGATATTCCATGTACAAAACGCATGTTGAATAAAGTATCACAAAATGGCGGTATGCATAAGATGGTGGTTCAACTGTTCAATCCTGTCATTCAACATAAAATGGGGGATATATTTCTCTCTTCAGTATCTGTACTCTGACTTTATGATCTCTTTGAGAGATATATCTGAGGTTTAACCAATAGTTCTACTTGGTTTGCAGTTTGCTCTATACAATTGCTTTGAGCAGTTTGTTTGAACTATTTGCAGATTGCTTTTATGAGTTAGAGGGAGTCTGTCACCAGATTGTGACCTTATAGACCGCTTACATAGCGCTCTAGCATAGCAGTCTATGATTCTAATGGTACCTTTGTTTTCTTGTGAAGTTCCCCTAAGGCAAAAACTGACTTTTATTCATATGTAAATTAGGGCTCGCAAGTGCACAGGGGTGGCGTTCACCTCGTTGGTGCCCAGGCTGTTCTGCCTCTTTTCGTCATATCCCCGCCCCAGCCTCTTCCTCTGCCCGCCCCGCTCTTCCTTTGCGTCCTCCTTCTCAAGTTCTCTGCAGCGAGATCCCGCGCCTGCGCTATCCATAGCTTTGCCGGGGCATGGGCACTGCCTTGGCACCAACGAGTTGAACGCCGCCCCTGGGCACTTGCGAGCCCTAATTTACATATGAATAAAAGTCTGTTTTTGCCTTAGGGGAACTTCACAAGAAAACATCAAAGGTACCATTAGAATCATAGACTGCTATGCTAGAGCGCTATGTAAGCGGTCTATAAGGTCAAAATCTGGTGACAGACTCCCTTTAAGTAGTTCGGTGGAACTGTAAGTAAACATACATAAAACTAGTTCAGTATACAGTTGTATTCACAATACTAACAGTAGGAACATTATATAACTGTTCTAAATACCTATTTTGGCCTCTTTGCTTCCATAAAAGTCAGCTCTGATTGGAACTGTGTGTCTGTTCAGCTCCTCTCTCTGGTGTAATGATTCTAGCAGCTTCTGCTAGGGAATTTCCCACACAGGCTCAGTGTGAGGTTAGCTGTGATTGGCCAAGACTCCTGCTCAGTGTGAGGCGGGCTGTGATTGGTCTAGACTCCTGCTCAGCAGCAACAGTTTAACTCTATGCTTTCTGTTGTGTCTGCTGTGTCATTGAGCTTACCTCACATCCATATAATGAATCTTAAAGGCATATTATCTTTTCTGCTTCTGTGAACACAAGATACATAACTGTTAAATGACATCCAAAACATGGTCACTGTAAATAACTCTGCTTTCGTCTTTAACATATAAACATGTAAGCCGTATTAGCAACCTAGGACAGGTCTTAGCTGGCCAGCTACAACTGGTGGCGAAACTAATTTCTCTTATCAGCAATAGTGCTTATGTCCTATTAGGGTTCCTGCACCGTAGAGGAGAGGCCATCACAAGCAGCGGCTCTGTCAGTCTTGGGTTTTTGTGGACGGAGGGTCATTCATCTGTAATATGACTTCCCTAATAACTTAAATTTTTTCTAGGGGTCTTGGTCTCCACGTGAAACAGGACACTTTTTCACAATGTACGTAAAAACAACATTACTCTTTTCAGCCCAGTGTCCTTCGGTATGTCAGCTGTGCTTTACTATGGTCGCGATACACATTCATGATCTATCCTAGATAATGTACAGGATAGAACGCCTTCATGGTGACAGTCCTTGTCTATATCTTCTATTAGAGCATATGGACATCATGAGCCAAAATGGTGAGATGTGCTGACAGACTTGTATTGTCTATTTATTAGAATGGTCACCATTTGTCGGGAAATGTCTGGATGGCAGTGGCTGCCCCTGGCAAGATCAGCATTTTCGAGGGAGTAGGAGAGGGCAACTAAATAATTATGCGGGGGTTGGGGTCTTCACTTTGGAAGGGATTGTCTTTCAGAACACAACCCCCAAGAGACAGTTATTTACAATTATTTGCAGCGTGACAGATGGACTCTTTTTCAATAGGGACACGCTCTTTAAAGGGGATGTCCGGAACTAGAAAGATGACTGCTTTTTTCTAAAAACAGCCCTACACCTTTCCATAGGTTGTATGTGGTGTTACCACTCAGCCCAATTCACTTCCATGTAGCTGAGCTTTAATAGCAGACACAATCGATGGACATGTGTGTGGCTGTTTTTGACAAAGCAGGATGTTTTTCTAAAAAAAAAAGTTGGGCACAGATTAATCCGTTCAAGGTCAGGCCACCTACCCCTATTTTCTGACCGGACACATTTTAGTTTTTATTTAGAACAGATGTGCACAACGTTTTCTGGTTGGGGGCCACATTGTCAGACTCGACCAACTTCAATGGCCAAAAATAAAATTTAAAGAGGTATTAACAACTGAAATACTGTATTTATGGCATATAGTATATAACATTAATATCTAGTTACAGTTCCAGGACTCCCATCTAATGGAAGAATTCATGAAAAATACATTCGAGCAGTCACAAAAAATAGACATGTCTGTTACCAGATGGTTGGGGGCCGCACAGAATGGTATCAAGGGCAGCATGTGGCCCCTGGGCCGCAGGTTGTGCACCCCTGATTTAGAGCATGCGACTTCAAAAGCCATAACTATATATTATTTTTTGGTGCAGTTATTTTACCCTTTCCCTGCCAAGGACATATCTTATGCATCCTTGCAGGGTGGCACTAAAGTGACCAAGGACATCTCATACCTCCTTGCTACTGATGGCTGTACATCAGGTTTCTTAGCAGCTATAGATATAAGCTGACAATTCAGCTTTAAAACAAGACATCATAAAACTCAGGATGCAGCTGTTAGAAATGGGTCCCAGTGAGAGCTACATAATACTGCTGCTCTCACTCCTAAGGCTTCTTTCACACTTGCGGCAGAGAGATCCGGCAAGCAGTTCCGTCGCCGGAACTGCCTGCCGGATCAGGCAAAACGTATACCAACTAATGGCAATTAGTAAGACTGATCAGGATCCTGATCAGTCTAAAAAATGCATTGAAATGCCGGATCCGTCTTTCCGGTGTCATCCGGCAAAACGGATCCGGCATTTATTTTTTTCACCTTTTTTTCAGTCTGCGCATGCGCAGACTGGAAGGACGGATCCGGCACTAATACATTCCTATTGGCATTCAGGCAAGTCTTCAGTTGTTTTCGCCGGAGATAAAACCGCAGCATGCTGCGATTTTCTCTTTTGCCTGATCAGTCAAAACGACTGAACTTAAGACATCCTGATGCATCCTGAACGAATTACTCACCATTCAGAATGCATGGGGATAAAACTGATCAGTTATTTTCCGGTATAGAGCCCCTGTGACGGAACTCTATGCCGGAAAAGAAAAAAACGCTAGTGTGAAAGTACCCTAAGCTGATTTCTAAAAGCTGTATCTCTGATTGTTTGGAGGCTTTGACAGATTTAGAGGGGTTGTTCACAGACTCCCCAGTGGGGCCGAACCTTCGGAAGGAATTATACTTGCCTCAACCCTGCTGCTGCATTTCAGCTCATTCACTCGCCTGTTTCTGCAGATCTGGAATCTCCACCCCTAAACATCCAGTTTGACACTGGTCACATGGCCACAGCAGCCATTAACTGCCTGTCCCCAATCTGTCATGTGACCTTATTCGTGGGTGACACCTTGCTGCAGTGGCCTCTTGACCTGCGTTAAACCGGATGTTGCCATGAGGAGACCTGAGATCTGCAGTGATAGCAAGGACGTGAATGAGCTGGAACCCAGATGTGGAGATCAGGTAACTGATTCCCTTTTAAGGTTCGACCCCCAGTTATGAGCAATCCCTTTAAAACAGAACCTTGTTCTTATCTTTAGCTGTTATGCAGCCTGAGATATTCCAGGCTAAAGCTGCCCCCTCCTTCAGCCGGCTGTGATCTCAGCCAGTGTGAAGGAGGGAACAGGGGGAGGCAGTGGGGGACTGCTGGAAAAAGAGGAAAGAATTAGATCCTCATCTCCCTGTATAATTGTACATGACCCAAGGGGAGAATGACAGGCTTGTTATGAATTCCCCCTTTCCAATCAGAGATCATACTTGCTCTTTTATTGTTACATATGTGGGTGTCTCCCCCCCCCCCCCCCCCCCCCCCCCCCCAGAAAAGGAGAGAGATGAGTGTTGCTCATCTAATCTCCCCTCTGCACCTACTTAGACCATTTATTGATGCAACGTCCACCAAGTAAGTCACACCGAACACACCAATAACATCAATAACTTTTATATTTTACATAGCATAAAATATGCAGACTGTTACTCACAGTTGTAACAATAATGATTATTACTAGAGAGGAATATCTGATCTATTTCTGACTGATGACGAAGATTTTCTTCAGTCGGAAAATACATTTTCTCGCTCATATCATTGGGGGACACAGGACCGTGGGTATAGCTTGCTGCTGCCACTAGGAGGCGACACTAGGCTGAAAGCTGTTAGCTCCTCCCCTGCAGGCTATACCCCCTCCAGCCTGGAGAGAGCATATCAGTTTTTAGCTTAGTGTCGTAGGAGGCAGACCTCCCTGCTTTGCAGGGTGGCGTTTTTTCTTTTTTCTTTTGATTTTATTATTTTTATCTTTAATTCACAGACTACTGGAAGGGGGCACAGGGTCGCCTGCGTCCCTGTATCCCCGGGAGGCTGGCCGGTGTATCTAAGTCACCGCCTTGCCTCCCCCAAGAAGGCAAAGTGGACCAGGGCAGCCTCGCTCCCCGCTTCATCCCCTTAGCTGCAGGAGAACCTCCCCACCCGCCCGTCCGATCTCCGGCCTCACTGCTCTCGCCGCACGGCCGCTCTGCGGCATATCGGGTCTATTTATTAGAGGCGGCGGCATAGCACAAGGGCGCGCTTATGCGGGGGGGAACATATTGCAGATTGGGGCGCCGGGCATTACCTTTCAGCCGCAGCGGTTCCAGTACCGCTGCGGTCAGGGCCGAACATGGGGAACATAGGCATTCTGACCTCACTTCAGCATTAGGCTGCCTGCCGTTCCCGGGCTGGAAGGGGGCGTGGCTTGCAGTTCCCGGGCTGGAAGGGGTCGTGGCTTATTCTCCCGCCCTGATTCAGCTTCCTGATTCTTCCTCGGCGCTGCGTGGGTAGGACACAGGACCTGGGACCTCCATACTGGTAGGCAATCGATACCCCCATCCAGCAGGAGATTTGACCATGTCTGACCCGGCCACTGACCCCCACCAGGCACCCTGTAGGACCACTTACTATGCCTGCTCCTTATGTTCGGAGAAATTCCCTCGTGGTCAGTCACTATCACTGTGCTCTGCATGTCAGAAACCTGCACAGAGCCATCCCCCTAGGGCACAACAGCCCACAGATGCCCTGGAGCGGCCTGTCCAGGGGGAACCAGACTGGGCAAGGTCCCTGTCACGGGCAGTGGAAGACCTCTCAAAAATCTCCCATTCCACCCTTTCATTGCTGGGTCGTTTGTTAGAGGAATTACCACCGGCGCAACCCGCACAGTCGCATAGCGCACAAACCAGAGGCAGACTTCCTAGTAAGCGCCCCAGAGCAGGCACCCGTTCCTCCTCTGACGCCTCAGCATCCCCCCCTGCTCCTGGATCCCATTCACAGGCGTCCTCCCTTTTAGGCGACGCACTGTCAGAAGGAGAGCTTGGGGATTCGGATGCAGATATGGATCCGGAGCACTCTTCTCAGATTGCATCCATGGTGGATAGCCTGATATTGGCAATAAGGGACACCTTCCAGGTTCAGGAGGACCTTCCCTCCACTAGCCAACAAGGGGTGTCATTTCTGCGTACGAAGCAGAACCCCAAATCGTTCCCATTACACTTTTTCTATCGTTGTCACGAAGGCTTGGGACCAGCCAGGTTTGCGTTTCATTATTCCGAAACGACTAGACCTACTCTACCCTTTTCCACGCGAGTCCGTGGACAAATGGTCCTCCCCACCGAAGGTGGACCCACCGGTTGCTCGCTTGGCAAAATTAACTACCATCCCGGTGGCGGATGGCTCGTCCCTCCAGGATCCAGTGGACTGCCGCATAGAGTCACTCTCTAAGTCGATCTTTACGGCGAGCGGTTCGGCATTGCGGCCGATTTTCGCCTCTGCCTGGGTAGCCAAAGCAGTTTTGGAGTGGTCCCTCCGTTTGAACCAGGACATAGCGTCCAACCTCCCTCCCCCTGAACTTCAATCGTCAGCGCTCCAAATTTCTCAGGCGGGGAAATATTTCTGTGAACCGGCTCTGGATGCTGGGACTATGATCGCCCGTTCCTCAGCTCTCGCCACTTCCATCCGCCGGGAGTTGTGATTCAAGGCCTGGAAAGCCGATTCCTCATCTAAGCGCTCCCTGTTGAGGCTTCCGTTCTCGGGGTCTCGGCTATTTGGGTCCAAATTAGATGAGATTATTTCGGAGGCTACGGGTGGAAAAAGCACCCATCTGCCCCAACCCAGGGCAAAGCGGCCTTTTCAGTCCAGAACTTCTCGCTTTCAGTCCTTTCGGCGCTTTTCGGGCACACGTTCAGCACCCACCTCAGCGGCGGGGCCGCCCAATCAGGATCGGCAGAAAGGACCGTCCTTTAAGCCCCAGCAGGCCTGGCGTCAGCGGCCTCAGCAGCCTCGCACAGCCCCAGGTAAGCAGCCTTCAGCATGAAGGTTTGTCCCCACCCTCACAGGTGGGGGGGCGTCTTCTCCTGTTTCAGGAGATTTGGCACGCCCATATTCCGGACGCATGGGCGCTCGAGGTTGTCTCCTCGGGCTACAAAATAGAGTTCAGGTCTCTTCCCCCCAACCACTTCTTCCTCTCCCAGCCCTCCAGGGATCCCATCCGAGCCGCGGCTCTTTTGCACGCAGTCCAGTCACTTCTCTCACGGGGGGTGATTTCCCCTGTTCCCTTGGAGGAGCGGTTTACGGGTTTTTATTCCAACCTGTTTGTGGTCCCCAAAAAGGAGGGCGATGTGAGGCCAGTGCTGGACCTAAAACTGTTGAACCGTTATCTGCGGGTTCAAAGGTTCAGGATGGAGTCCCTCCGTTTCCGTGGTTGCTTCACTGGTGAAAGGGGAGCACATGGTGTCCTTAGACATCCAGGATGCATATCTCCACATCCCCATCGCCACAGCCCCTCCAACGGTTCCTTCGATTTGCCATCCAGGCAGCTCATTACCAGTTCGTCGCTCTGCCGTTCGGTCTGGCGACGGCTCCGCGAGTATTTACAAAGTTCTTGCCCCTCTTCTGGGGATTCTGCGGTCCAGAGGCATTACTCTTCTCCCGTATCTGGACGACATCTTAATCAAGGCACCTACAGCGGCTCAATGCGAAGAGAGTCTTCAGATTACGATGAGCACCCTCACTCGCTTCGGGTGGATAATCAACCTGAGGAAGTCATGCCTGTCTCCCACCACTCAGATCAGATTCTTGGGCATGACACTGGACTCCGAGGCTGCCGTGGTGCGTCTACCACTGGACAAGAGATCGGACATTCAGAGGACGATGCGTCTGCTCATTCAGCGCCGCAGGGTGTCGATTCGCAGCTGCATGCGAGTACTGGGCCTGATGGTGGCCTCCTTCGAGGCGATTCCATTCGCCCAGTTCCACACCAGGGATTTTCAGAGGCTCATTTTGTCCTCCTGGGACAAGTCCCGGGATTCTCTGGACCTCAGGATCTCTCTGTCCCACCCAGTGTGCGCGGCTCTTGGCTGGTGGATGGTACCGGACCACCTGTCCTTGGGGAAGTCCTTCCTCCCAGTGTCATGGACGGTGGTCACGACCGACGCCAGCCTTCGCGGCTGGGGAGGGGTCTTCGGTACCCGGACAGCCCAAGGCGTTTGGTCTCCGTCGGAGTCCAAACTACCTATCAATATACTGGAGCTCCGGGCCATCTACCTCTCCCTCTGCCATTGGACCCCCTACTTGCAGGGCCGTCCGGTCAGGATACAGTCAGACAACGCCACAGCGGTTGCCTATATCAACCACCAAGGGGGGACTCGCAGTGGGACGGTGATGAACGAGGCCGCAAGGATTCTGCAGTGGGCGGAAGCCCATGTTCCGGTGATCTCGGCTATATTCATCCCGGGTGTGAACAATTGGACAGCGGACTTCCTCAGCCGAACGACGGTGGACTCGGGGGAGTGGTCTCTCCATCCGGAGGTGTTCGAGGACCTTTGTCTCCGGTGGGGACGCCCGGAAGTGGATCTGATGGCGTCCAGGCTAAATCACAAACTCCCGTGCTTTCTGTCTCGCGCAAGAGATCCGATGGCGTACGACGTGGACGCCCTCGTGGCTCCGTGGGACAAATTTACGTTTCTGTACGCGTTCCCTCTGTTACCGCTCCTACCTCGAATCCTACGCAGAATCAGGATGGAGGGCATTCAGACGCTTCTGATCGCCCCAGACTGGCCTCGTCGAGCTTTGTACTCAGAGCTCATTCTTCTTCTGGGAGACGTGCCGTGGCCCCTTCCACTCAGGCCCGACCTGCTCTCACAGGGCCCAGTCTTCCACCAGGGTTTAAATACGCTACGTTTAACGGCGTGGCTATTGAAACCTTCCTGTTGAAGCAAAGAGGTTTCTCCGATGCGGTTGTTCGCACGATGATTAGGGCTAGGAAGCCCTCCTCCGCCAAGATCTATTATCAGACGTGGAAATCTTTCCTCAAATTCTGTGAGGACAGGGATCTTCCTCCCCGACAGTTTTCCCTCCCTATGGTGCTGGCTTTCCTTCAGGCGGGTTTAGAGCTGGGACTAGCTCTGAGTTCGCTGAAAGGTCAGGTTTCTGCTCTTTCCATTTTTTTCCAGCGTACACTGGCGGTGTTGGGTCCGGTCAAGACTTTCATACAGGGAGTGGCTCACACCGCAGTCCCTTATCGGCCACCGTTGCATTCCTGGGACCTGAATCTGGTGCTGGTAGCGCTCCAGTCCGAGCCATTTGAACCTCTGCGATCAGTCTCCCTTCGCATGCTTTCATGGAAGGTTGCGTTTCTGGTTGCAATTACCTCCATCCGGCAGGTCTCGGAACTGGCGGCTCTATCGTCCAAAGAGCCTTTCTTGGTGTTTCATCAAGACAAGGTAGTACTCCGGACAGTGCCGTCCTTCCTGCCGAAGGTGGTGTCGGCGTTTCATGTTAATGAGGACATTGTTCTGCCCTCTTTTTGCCCTGAGCCTTCTCATCCTAGGGAGGTGGCTCTCCACCGTCTGGATGTGGTACGGGCCTTGCGGATCTACCTGGCAGTGGTGGCCCCTTTTAGACGTACGGACTCCCTGTTCGTAATCTCGGAAGGTCCTCGTAAAGGTTTGGCAGCCTCGAAGGTGACGATTGCTCGGTGGATTAGATCGGCCATTGCAGAGGCCTACCGCTCTAAGGGCAAGGTTCCTCCTCCCGGTATCACGGCTCACTCTACCAGGGCGGTCGGGGCTTCTTGGGCTCACCTTCACCACACTTCGGCGTCTCAATTGTGTAAGGCAGCGACTTGGTCCTCTTTACACACCTTCACGAAATTTTACCGAGTGCATTCTTTCGCCTTGGCAGATGCTGCTCTTGGCCGCAGAGTTTTGCAGGCCGCAGTGTAGTGTTTTACCGGAGGGAGTTGGTTTTGTTCTGGGCCAGTGGTTGTTTCCCGCCCCGGAGACTGCTTTAGGACGTCCCACGGTCCTGTGTCCCCCAATGATATGAGCGAGAAAACGAGATTTTTGTGAACTCACCTGTAAAATCTCTTTCTCGCTTTATTCATTGGGGGACACAGCACGCACCCATTTTTTCTTTTATTATGAGGCCAGTGGGTCCGAGTTGCCGGTTGGGGCTGGTGTCCGGTTTGGTTTTTTTTGTTGGGCAGTGGTCCTCACTGGTTGTGTTTTTTGTTTCGGTACTGTTTCTCCTACTGCTGAAGCACAAACTGATATGCTCTCTCCAGGCTGGAGGGGGTATAGCCTGCAGGGGAGGAGCTAACAGCTTTCAGCCTAGTGTCGCCTCCTAGTGGCAGCAGCAAGCTATACCCACGGTCCTGTGTCCCCCAATGAATAAAGCGAGAAAGAGATTTTACAGGTGAGTTCACAAAAATCTCGTTTTTAGTCACTATTGCAGTAAATGGTAATTTTCAATTACTGTAGTTAGGCTACTTTCACACTAGCGTTCGGGTGTCCGCTCGTGCGCACCGTTTGAAGGGGCTCACGAGCGGCCCCGAACGCATCCGTCTGGCCCCAATGCATTCTCAGTGGAGGCGGATCCACTGAGAATGCATCCGCCTGCCAGCGCTCAGCCTCCGCTCTGCTCAGTGAGCGGACACCTGAACGCTGCTTGCAGCGTTCGGGTGTCCGCCTGGCCGTGCGGAGGCGAGCGGATCCGTCCAGACTTATAATGGAAGTCAATGGGGACGGATCCGCTTGAAGATGACACCATATGGCTCAATCTTCAAGCGGATCCGTTCCCCATTGACTTTCAATGTAAAGTCTGAACGGATCCGCTCAGACAACTTTCACACTTAGAAAATTTTCGAAGTTTTAATGCAGACGCATCCGTTCTGAACGGATGCGAACGTCTGCATTATCGGAGCGGATCTGTCTGATGAAACATCAGACGGATCCGCTCCGAACGCTAGTGTGAAAGTAGCCTTAAAAAAACAAAACCATATTTGATTGCTTCTCAGATGGATGTAATAGGGAGTCTTTATGTGCCCATATTATAGATGCAATACCTGGACCTCCCTCAGGTCATAAGAACCAGAGTTGGGCTAATTTCACACCAGCGTGTACAGTCTAGGATACACGCTCTGTGTAACAGCTGTATTTCCCGAAACAAACACTTCTCCTCTGATGTGAACTCGCAGCATCATAACGATTTTTGGTGCTGTGTGTTCCTTCCCGATCAGAGGTTGACTGACCTGTAGTCCCGACTGTGTGCGAGTGCAGTTCTGTAGACCCGCGGTCAGGAAGGAACACACAGAATCATCAATCATTATAATGCTGAGAGTTCACGCCAGAGGAGTAGTGTTCTGTCTGGGAAATACAGCTGTCATGCGTGTGTCCCAGGCTGAGCACGCTTTTGTGAAATGCGCCTAACTCTGGTTCTGATACACTGTGGAAGGTCCTCTATTACAGGGATCAGCAACCTTCAGCACTCCAGCTGCTGTGAAACTACAGCTCCCAGTATGCACACAAAGTACTTGGCTGTTCTTGTAACTGCCACAGACGTGAAAAGAGGATTCTGGGAGTTGTAGTTTCAGAACAGCTGGAGTGCCGGAGGTTGCTGATGCCTGCTCGATTACATCTGTCTGAAAAGCAGGAGCAGTAAACAACCCATATTATACCCATCTAAAAGTGGTCTTAGTTAAAGAGGACCTTTCACTAGAATAAAACCTCTAAACTAACTATACAGACGTGTAGAGCGGCGCCCAGGGATCTCCTTGCACTTACTGTTATACCCGGGCGCCGCTCCGTTCTCCCGGTATAGCCTCCGGTATCTTCATAGTTAGGCTCCACCCAGTTGAACCTGCCGGCGTCTTTCTCCCAGGCTGAAGCGCTGGCCAATCGCAGCGCTCAGCTCATAGCCTGAGAGGTTTTTTTTTTCTCAGGCTATGAGCTGAGCGCTGCGATTGGCCAGCGCTTCAGCCTGGGAGAAGGAGACCCCAGCAGGCTCCCCTGGGTGGAGCCTAACTATGAAGATACCGGAGGCTATACTGGGAGAACCGAGCGGCGCCCGGGGATAATAGTAAGTGCAGAGGGATTCCTGGGCGCCGCTCTACACGTCTGTATAGTCAGTTTAGAGGTTTTATTCTAATGAAAGGTCCTCTTTGATGCATTCTGTTAGGTTAAGGAATTTATCATTGTTAATTAGGGGATGCAAAATTATAACCCAATAATTCCCAATTCTTGCATGCAGAAATTGGTTGGTGCATTCCTGTGCTTTTTACATTTCATTGACACGTGCAAATTTAAATTTTTACTGTTTGCTGCAACATTGCATGAAGGTGGTTGTGTATATTATTAAGTTATGTTTTTGTGCAGAAAATGTAGACTTTGGTAAAATGGTAGCTGTTTGCAGTATACAAGTTTGTAGATGACGGCCAAGTAGAGTACAAGTTCTTGTTGATGTGTACACTTGTGGTATATACGAGTGTTGCAATACATTACCTCGATATATTGTTTTTATGTGTGAACTTCTGCTTGGGGTTTTATGTGTAATACTTGGTGTCAGTCCGTCATGTGAACTGCAGTCGTCAGGTTGTCTGCTTTCTGTAAATAGATATATACGTTTTGGGGGTGTACTGTTCAGGGTGTGTAATCACTGTACTTTTTAATCCACCACGTGTCCAGGCAATCAAAGGGTTTGCTTTTTGAATCGTACATCATCTGTGAATAGAATTAAAGTGACATGTTACATGTCATGCCGGTGTTTTTCCCTAGTAGCGTCTCATGGGGCCCCGGACTGCAGCATACAGAGGGCTCATGGGTCACTAATATATACTAAGCTCGTATCCCATGCTGTACTATTTTTATATAAATGTAGTTAAGCCCATTGTTTCATCAACAGTAATAAAATGATTGTGAGCTTTGTTGCCTAGTATTTAACCAGTGTTCTCTTGCAGGGTCACACATTCCCGGGATGCTCGGTGCCATACAAGGACCTGTGCCCATCATCCGGATGTTTGGAATCACAGCAGACGGGAACAGCGTATGCTGCCATATACACGGCTTTGCCCCATACTTCTATGTACCTTGCCAGCTCGGTATGTGCCTGAGAAGCCTCTCGATGTTAGTAGGGGTTGTGTATGAAGACTCATTAAGAAAATAGATGGGTTTATTCATGTTTTTCATGTAGAATATTTTATCCATACGTGATGGACTTTTATTAATTCTGTATTCTGATATTTCCATTGTCTGCACATTAAAGGGGTTTGTTCCTTGAACATCAACTTCCGCTGGATAGGTGATATATGGATCATGACAGTGGTGTTCTCAGTCCCTAATTTCAATGGAGCTGTATACTCAGCCATCACGATCAGTCCCATAGACAGTTCCTGGACCGGTCGTACACATGACCACTGCTCCATTCAAGTAGGGAACTCGGGGAGCCAGTGGTCTGACCCCAGTAATCATACTTTTGTCACCTATCCTTGCTGTATGTGGCCAACACCATAAACACAGTGGCGTGACAATATTTAGGGGCCTTATTTAATTGATGCTAATGATCCAAGTATACGTGGATGCTCATCAGTGTATCAACAGCAATGTATGTAAGTTCACATGTAGGGAACAGGGTTTTGCAGAACCTGTTTCCATCTGAATTTCTAAAGTCCACATATACCAGGTGCCACCTTTCTGTGGAGAATTTGTACTACATAAGGCCCATTCACACGACCATATGGCTGTGGTGCCTATATAATGGGCCACAAATTGCGCTCCACAATACATGGGCACTGGCCGTGTGAACTCCATGCTGCGGATTTACTTGAATGGGTCCCTGATACGCAAAAAATAGGACATGTCCTATCTTTCACAAAGCGGTGGAATGGATCGGAAGCACTTCCATGGGCTTTCGGGTCCGTACTTCCACACACAAAAGATAGGACATGTCTTGTTTTTTGCGGATCATGGACCCATTCAAGTCATTGGGTCCACACCGCAATACGGGATTCACACAGATGGTCAGAAAATGGGACATGCTAGCGGAAACCCCTGATAAATGAAATACTTACCTCTACTGTAGGGGTGTCACTCCACAGCTCGTCAATATTCTTCTCCCGCGCGTTGCATTGTCGTCCTGACGTCACACACCGTCAGGTCATAGTGCCCGCTTACGTGCACTATATCTTGACGATATGTCAGAAGTAAAGTTCAGCGCGGTGCAGGCCGGCGGGTGACCACTTAGCGGTGAGTAATAGCAAGCGCTTCACTCCCGCTCCATGGTCACATGACATAAACGAAAAAATTTGCATTGAGGATTTTTTTGTGTGTCGAATTACTCGATTCAATCAAGTAATCGTTTCAGCCCTAGAACAGAGCATGAAATTGTCAGTCTACGGGTGCTGCCACACTGTTAGTTTATTTTTGGCTTGTTAAAAATGCATGTAAGGGCTCATGCACATGAACGTAAACAACAGGTCCGCAATATACGCGTGCGCTCCGTATGGCAGACGTGGACCAACTCAATTGAAAGCTGCGGAGCGGAAGCACTACAAAGCGCTTCCGTGGGATTTCGGTCCGTGCCTCCGCACCACAAAAAACAAAACATGTTAAAAAAAATAATAATTTTGCGGTGTGGACAGAATATTGCGGATCGCAGACCCAAGTGATTGGGTCCGCAAACCGCGGGCACACAGCAAATAGTGGTCCTTTTTTTTTTTTTTTTCTAGGGAATTCTATAGGAAAATTCCTGAAATAATATCACAACATTCTGCCATTTAAAGCAAACACTAAGGGACAAAAAATGGCAGGCTTAAAATGCTAGTACAGAAAGGGGTCGTTTTTGGAAAAAATGTTGTGTGAGACCACCCTAATCGGTGTGTGAAAGTGAATAGGGATTGTTTAACGCTAAAATACTGTATCTTTGCACATGTAGAAATATATAAATAAAAAAAAAAAAAAAAAAAAATATATATATATATATATATATATATATATATATATATATATATATATAAATATATATATATATTTTTTTTAAGGTGCATTTACACTGTGCAGATGATTGTCAAGAAGAAACGTTCCTTCCCGACAGTCGCCTGCTCATCAGTGGAGGTGAAGCTCTGCATTTACATACAGCAATCGCCTCCACAGTATGGGGGTCAGCAATGTCTTCATACAGCATCATTCTTTCTGGCAGCAGAGTGCTTTTTAGACAGCACGATCAGCTGCTCAGAAACCATGATGAGGTGACCTCATGAACGACGGTTTCACCCGATGAACAATTGTTTCGCTCGTTCATCTGGTGATCTGTGGCACCTTTACACCGGCTGAAATGTTCCCGGTAATCAGTCTGAAAATCGTGCCGTGTAAATCCAGCATTAGTGTACTCCTCTTGAATTTAATTAGAAAATGAACATGCCCAACCTTTTTGCTACAACTATGCTGTATTTTTTTCAGGATTCAGCCGGGAACATCTGAGCGACTTCAAGAAGGAACTGAACAGTGCAGTGATCAAGGACATGCGTTCTAACAAAGACAACATCTTCCAGGCCGTCCTGGCTGTGGACATCTGCATGAAAGAGAGTGAGTGATTGTGCCTCCCAAGTCCTGCAGTGTTTTTCAGGTCCATTCCTTTACCGGTCGGTGGTAATTTCTCTAGTGACGTTACTGGCTGCATATCCTAGAGAGAACGTCTGCTGTCCTGACTACATCTCCAGCAGTATTTCAGTTCCTGCTGGGAGATGTGGCTGGTAACCTGCTATTACTATTATGCCTTATGATAGTTTGAGAGTAGGGTTATGCTCAGTCAGGATAAGATTTTGAGGGTGATTAGTAACGCGGTCCTATACTGTGATGATATTGTACTCCAGACGCTGCCTATCTGCAGTAATCATGGGGTTAGGGGAAGCCTTGCTCCACTATCTTGTCTTGTTATAGATTAGGCGCTTCATGGACCAGACAACATTTTTTTAAATCAGTAGACTGTAATGCCTATTAATTGACTATCCACAGAGGCGCAGTACTTGGTAGATCCATTCATTTCACCTGCAAGCGATCAAAAGTAACTTACTGGGACACATACATTTCCTTTAAAATCAGATAAAAGGAACTGGAGTACTGGAGGCCATATCTCCAGAAGGATATAGATACTCTAGAGAGAGTTCAGAGAAGAGCTACTAAACTAGTACATGGATTGCAGGATAAAACTTACCAGGAAAGGTTAAAGGTAGGGATCGACCGATTATCGGTTTTACCGATATTATCGGCCGATATTGAGGATTTTGAACGTTATCGGCATCTATTTTGCCGATATACCGATAACGTATGTGGAACACAGAACGCGCTGCTCTCAGCGCTCTCTGTGTTCCCTCCGCAGCACAGGGGAGAAGGAAGCAGTGTCTCCTCCCCCTGTGATGCTGCCGCCGCTGCCGCCAATGGCAGGAGAGGAGACAAGAGGAGGGGAGGGGCTGTGGCCGCTGCGCCACCAATGAAGATGAGTCTTTCATTAATTCATATACAGGAGTCGGGAGCTGGCTGCAGAATCACATAGCCGGCTCCCGACCTCTATGAACGGCAGCTGCGGTCCGCGGTAGTTAACCCCTTAGGTGCCGCGGATCGCAGCTACCGCTCATAGAGGTCGGGAGCCGGCTATGTGACTCTGCAGCCAGCTCCCGCCTCTTGTATGTGAAAGAGAGGTATCTTCATTGGTGGCGCAGTGCGCCCCCCCCCCCCCCCCCTCAAGCCCCCTAGTATTAATCATTGGTGGCGCAGTGCGCCCCCCACCCCCATCCCAATATTAAAAACATTGGTGGCGCAGTGCGCCCCCCCCCCCCCCACCCAGTATTACTCATTGGTGGCAGTGGCCACAGGATCCCCTCTCCCCTGCTCCTCCGATCGGAGCCCCAGCTGTGTAAGCCAGGGGCTCCGATCGGTTACCATGGCAGCCAGGACGCTATTGAAGCCCTGGCTGCCATGTTCAGCTCCATGCTGCTGTGTGCACAAAGCACAGAGCAGCAGGGACAGTGTGAGCTCCTATTCACCCTGATAGAGATCTATCAGGGTGAATAGGACAAGGGTTCTAGTCTCTAAGGGGGCTAAAAGTTAGTAAAAAAAAAAAACAACACAAAAATATTAAGTATAAATGAAAAATATTTACAAAAAAAATAAAATAATACACGTTAACAATAAACATTAATTTTCAGCAGATTTGTGTAGGAATTTATTTTTTCCTCAAAAATAAAAATACCCAGAATATCGGTATAAATTATCGGCTATCGGCCTGAAAGTTGACAAATTATCGGTATCGGCCCTAAAAAATCAATATCGGTCGATCCCTAGTTAAAGGACCTTAATATGTATAGCTTGGAAGAAAGAAGAGACAGAGGGGATATGATAGAAACTTTTAAATACATAAAGGGAATCAACTCGGTAAAGAAGAAAAACTACCACAAGAGGACACAGTTTTAAATTAGAGGGGCAAAGGTTTAAAAGTAATATAAGGAAGTATTACTTTACTGAGAGAGTAGTGGATGCATAGAATAGCCTTCCTGCAGAAGTGGTAGCTGCAAATACAGTGAAGGGGTTTAAGCATGCATGGGATAGGCATAAGGCCATCCTTCATATAAGATAGGGCCGGGGGCTATCCATAGTATTCAGTATATTGGGCAGACTAGATGGGCCAAATGGTTCTTATCTGCCGACACATTCTATGTTTCTATAATGCCTTGGGCAATTAACTTTTTTTTACTTATGCATACACTTAGGGGTTGTTCGATTTAGGTTGCATGCATGCGGTCCGCAAAACATGGATCTGCAAAAAATACGGATCGCTTCTGTGTGACGTCCGTGTTGCATCTGCTTTTTTTTTTTGCGGATCCATTGTAACAATCCCTATCCTTGTCCGTAAAATTCACAAGAATAGGACATGCTCTATCTTTTTTGCGGGGCTACGGAACGGAAATACAGATACAGACAGCACACAGTGTGCTCTCTGCATTTTTGTGGACCCATTAAAATGAATGGGTCCGCATCCTATCCACGTAAAATGTGGATCGGATGCAGACCAAAAATACGGTTGTGTGAATGGGGCCTTATAGGGATAGGGGCAGCCTTCACAGAATTCAGAAATAACCTTTTCTTGCTCGTATCATTGGGGGACACAGGAGACCATGGGTATAGCTGCTGCTGCCACTAGGAGGCGACACTAAGCAAAAAGGTGTTAAGTCCTTCTCTCAGCTATATCCCTCCTGCACACACTGAGCTAATCAGTTTTAGCTTAGTGTCTGTAGGAGACAGACCTCCTTTGCAGGGAACTTAACTGCCATTTTTCTTTGTTATTTTACCTTTTTTCCTTTTTAGGTACGGGAAACGGACACCCGGCCTCTCTGTTTACCCCCCCCCCCCCCCCCCCTCTCTACTCCAGCCTCACTACCACCCTGGTGCTAGTGGCTGAAGAGGTGACCCTGCTGGTACCCCGAGGGGGGGGACGGTGAAGAGGATGAAGATGGGGTGAGTATAGAGACCACCATCCCACTCACTCGACTCCTCATTTCCCCCCGCCCCTTGGCCTAGGTTCCTCTTTCTATTTTATTTGGATGTTTTCAGGCCCCCTCTTCTCACCTGTCCTGCCCTCCGGGGCCCACACTTACTCCTCCGAGCGGCCGCATCCATTTCTGGCGCAGCCGCTACATGTCACCATCAGGTTTGTCGTCTGAGGGTTCGGGCAGTTCTGCGCTTCCAGCCCTCCGTCCCGGCTGGAAGTGCTTCCGGGCGGCCCGCGTCTACGTGAAGCCCCATCTTTGCGGCCTGCTAGGCCACAACTTCCAAGCAGAGTTACGGGGCCAGGAACGGCCTCCTGGGCGTGAAAATGTTGCGCCACGCCCAGCCTCATGGGGAAAGAAAAAAAATTATAATCATTTTTATCCTCACGGGCCCCCCTCACTAGCTGTGGATTAATAAATGAATAAAATCCCATTTAGCCCCTGGTGCGTTTCCAGCAATGTACTGGTGCCTACTTTAGTGTTAGCCCCGTTTACAGGTACCTTCCACCTTCTCAAGTCCACCGCATGTGGTCTCATTTCCGCTCGTAGGCACTGGTTATGGTACATATTGTTGCTTTACTCCTGTCCTCGTTAGGCAGGGTAATCACACTACCACTGACAGCGGTGCATCCAGGAGCATATCCCCTTTCCGCCAACAGAGTACTTGCAGTACCGCTGAATACTGTACACCCTGTAGCATTTCCTCCTTCCATAGTCGGAGTACTTGCACTACCTATGGACGCTGTACATCCTGTAGCATTACCCACCTTCCATAGGCGGAGTAATTGCTCTTCCGCTGGACACTGTACATGCTGTCGCATTACCCTCTTTCCATAGGCGGAGTACGTCCACTGCATGCTATACATGCTGTCGCATCGCATTACTTCCTTAGGCGGAGTAATTCCACTACTACTGGATGCTGTACATGCTGTCGCATTACTTTACCTCCTTAGGCAGAGTAATTGCATTACCACTGGATGTTGTGCATCCTGTCGCACTTTCCCCTTGAGCGATGTCATTATCACTGGACACGGTATATACTGTTGCGGAATAGTTCCACTGGATTCTGTAACCTGTCTCTTTGCTTCCTTCCAGGTTTAGTGCGGCCGCCCACATTTGCATATTGTGACTACCACACCACAGTACTGCTGGGCGCAGCATATCCTATCCAACTAACTCCTTTCACAGTTTGGGTAATCACGCTGTCGGATGGACGGATTACTCCAACGTTGGTTACTGTGTCCGCTAGGTCACGGTGCAGCATTGGTCCTGGCACCGGCTCCCGTACTTCCGGTCATAGGTGGAGTGCAGTGGCTACCACTGGACCCTGTTTCCTCCTCCCTCCAAGTAGAGTTTTCATGCTAATGGGGGGAGTGATTACACAAACGTTGAACACTGTTCCTGCTATGCCATAGCGAACTATTTGTCCTAGCTCCGGCTCTGTACTTTCCGTCCTATTCCTCCCCTTTCACAGGTGGAGTATTAGCAGACGGCACCTACTATTGCCTTATTCTCTTCAGTAGGTGGAATATGGGACAGCCACTGGTTATTGCGCTGTGTCCCTATTATCCCTAGATATTTTCTGTATACCGTATCCATGGCCAGCTCTCCTCCTTCTCAGGTGGAATATCTATGCTAGCACTACATACCATGTGATATGGCCTCCTCCACAGGTGGAGTTTTGCGCTAGCCCTAGCTGCTGTGGCTAGTACTGCATGGCTTCCCCCTCAGGTGGAGTGGCGCACAGTCGCTAGATGCAGTGTTCTCTACTGTATGGTCTCCCTTCTCAGGTGGAGTATTTGCCGTAGCCCTATACTCTGTCTGTGACTGTATGGTGCCTTTCTCTGGGGCAGTGCCAGCTGTCATTGCACCCTTTCTCACTTCCTACCTCACATGGTGCATTTGCACCGAATGTTGGATCTGTACCTACTACTCCTCGCCTTGTTTCGGCCCCATCTTTGTATACGGTAGTTTTCTGCTGCATCCCCCCCTTCTGTAGGTACTAGGTGTGGTGATGGTGTATATATATTTCCACGCAGGCAGCAGTCCTGGTCGTTTTATGCTACCTATGGATGCCATGGCACTGGCAGGCAACGTCTTTGCGGGCACTCGGTGCCTCATCTTACATGTTTATTCGTTCCTGATGGCATGTTCTTCCGCATTACGTTCATCACCATTCCGACTTTGTGCAGTAGCATGGGATGCTATAGTTACCTCACTTACTGGTGGGCATTAGACTGGGGTTCTTCAGCTGACGTAACCCCCTTGTTCCTGTGACGCTCGCCTATGGCATTGTTTCCTTCACAAGTGGATCATTGGCGCTTACAGTTGACACTGTGACAGCTTCAGCATTGCCTCTCTTAGGAGATCAAGTACTGTCTCTGACATGTCCATTTGTAGTGGACATTCCAATTCAGTGCGCTTACTGTGAATTGACTACATTGTTCCTCTCCAGATGAGCGGTTGTGCTGTCCTTGTTGTCACCGCTAATGGAGGATTTGTGGCTGGAACGCAACACCCTTTGTACTCTGTGCCTTTTCACAAAGCTATTAGTTACTCTCACCCAAGCTACCCGACCAGTATCCATATTCCTTGGGTTGGCGTCTTATTGCTCTGAGCGCCCGCACTGCCGCTCCTTTTTTCTATGACTGTTTTTTCTCTGATACTTCTGTGGAGTTGGACATCACCACTACCCTCCCCTTAGGGTGGAGTATTCTCCCATCTCTGGCCACTTTGGACATTCCTCTGGGCGGGAGTTGCTCTCTGACGAGTCTACGCACCCCCAACGTTTCTGGCGTGGGCATTGCTTCAGCCTACTGTTAGTGTTGGTTTGTCCAGGCAGGTTGGTCTGTGGTGTGTCAGAGGGCTTCTCTTGCGAGAGAACTTATGACAAGCCTCACCGGCCCTAGGGGCATCTTCCTACCATATTACTACTATTTCAGGAGTTTTATCTCTTTTTTGCAGAGCTGTACACAGCGGTTCCTAATCTGCTTCCAGGAGTGTACTCATAGCTACATCCCTAGATGTTCCTGAGGAGCATCTACCCTTTCACTGGTTGTAGCCTGCTCTCTTTTCCCAGTGCAGCCGCTCTGTCTAGCGTCAGTCATGATATTGTCCTGGACCCAGCATCTGGCAGTCTTCCTTTTGTCTAGTGACGAACATTCACGTGGCTGTACTCTTATGCAACATTTCTCTATGTAGCATGGCTATCCTAGTGTCGCCTCCTAGTGGCAGCAGCATCTATACCCATGGTCTTCTGTGTCCCCCCAATGAAATTTGCGAGAAAAGGATTTTACAGGTAAGCACAAAAAATCCTATTTTTGCAATTTCCTTACCTTATTAAAGCTGCCCTGTTCCCTCATCACTGCAGCCCACAGGGCCTCTTAGATAATGCTTCATCCATGCAATGTCCCAGCCAAGGGTCATCCACCATGGATGAAATGTCATTACAATGATGGGGATTGGATGCATCTATCACACATGTAGAGAATGCATGGATGTCATGTCGTCATGTTTATTAGGTGTGTATTGCAACGTGATTTTATTTTTACATTTTGTTAAGCTTGGACCCTATTGATATGAACCAGTCAACCCCCATTTGAAAGAGGACCAGTCGAGGACTTGTATTCTTCATGAAATAACAATTCTAGAGCATCTTCTCTTACAATTCTGCCATTACTCTGTTATTCCTCATAGAAATGCATCAATACATTTACAACTTTGTCTTACCATTCAATGCCAGACTGTAGGAAACCACCTGTTTGACAAAGGAAATGGTAGTGCCAGTTGTCCGTTTATTGATACTTTTTCAGCAGGAATAATAGAGCACAGTGCAAAGTTCTAAGCAGAGAATGCAATGAAGTCCTAAAATAGACATATACGGAGTGCTGACGGATCCTCTTTAAAGTGAACCTGGATTTTGTGTATAGAGCTGAGGACATGGGTTGCTAGATGGCGACTAGCACATCCACAATATCCAGTCCCCATAGCTCTGTGTGCTTTTATTGTGTAAAAAAAAACATTTGATGCATATGCAAATTACCCTGAGATGAGTCCTGTCCCTGACTCATCTCACATACAGGACTCATCTCAGGTTAATTTGCATATGTATCAAATCAGGTTTTATACACAATAAAAGCACACAGAGCTATGGGGACTGGGTATTGCGGATGTGCTAGCGGCCATCTAGCAACCCATGTCCCCAGCTCTATACACAAAATCCTGGTGACAGGTTCCCTTTAAGATTTAATAGTACAGGATTTCTCCAGGAGATCAGTTGCTCGTACTTCTGTAATGAGATGGCGGTCTTGATCAGTAACGCTGACATTTTTATTTTTTACTGCAGATATGTATGGATATCATGGGAAGAGGAGTCATTCATTTCTTAAAATCACCATGGCCTTTCCTCGCCTAATTGCACCTGCCAAACGTCTCTTAGAACAAGGAATACGGTTTGGCAGCTTCCCAACGCAGTGTTACCAAGCCTATGAAGCCAACATTGACTTTGAAATTAGGTATTCTGGACTTCTTGTGCCTGTTAGGGTCCATTCACACGTCCGTTGTTTCTTTCCTGATCTGTTCCGTTTTTTGCGGAACAGATCTGGACCAGATCTGGACCCATTCATTTTCAATGGGTCCTGAAAAAAAATCAGACATTGAGCTGTCCGATTTTTTTTCAGGACCCATTGAAAATGAATGGGTCCAGATCTGGTCCAGATCTGTTCCGCAAAAAACGGAACAGATGAGGAAAGAAACAACGGACGTGTGAATGGACCCTTAATATGGCTTTACCAGTTCACTGCTATATTAGTATGCTGCGTGGTAATGCTTCATACTTTCCAGTTCTGCCCTTGCAGCATCATGTTTTCTGTATATTCTTGAATAATCCCTTCTGGTAAACTGGAAACATTCTTTAGTCTGCAATAGCATCACATTATCTATGAAGTCATTATCTTATGTTTTGAACCTTTCATCATGGATGGAAATTTGTTGAGGGATCTTCATTGCTATACATTTCTTGACTTTCAGGTTTATGGTTGATAATGATATTGTTGGATGTAATTGGATTGAGCTCCCTGCTGGTAAATATCGTATACGTAAGGAACCTCATGTTAGTGATGATGACCCCAAAAAGGTGAGTGCTGGATAGTTGCTTAATTATCTCCTGACATGTCTGTTTTAGTAACTACTTGCATTCCCCATGTAATAACTCTGCAGCATCTATTCTTATGATTCTATGTTGCACCATTCCTTTATTATTCCTTCTAGCATCTATGAATGAATTCCCAGCAGTCTGCAGTAAAGGCCCAGATGGGTGTTACTAGTTGGAGGTGTGTTTCTGCACAGTCTGACACGATCTAATCAGTGTTGTCAGTATCAGGCTTTTCAGGGACCCAACCTCAACTGTTAACACCCATATGGACCTTCAATGCAATCTGCTAGTAATTAATTCATAAACTTCTAGTGCGCATTATAGGGTAATAACAGAACATAGAGTTGTAAGAGCCGATCCTCAGGATCCTTGGTAATACATGGGGAATGCTAGTAGTTACTAAGACATGTCGGGTAACAGGTCCTCTTTAGATATGGTGTTTTTCACTGTAGCTGACTAATCTTATAATCTCTGGTCTTCATGCAGATGTCTCTGGTCCAGTTAGAGGTTGATATCAGTTGGGTTGATCTCATAAGTCATCCCGCTGAAGGGGATTGGCAGAAGATTGCACCTCTACGCGTTCTCAGTTTTGACATTGAATGTGCTGGAAGGAGAGGTAATTGTTATTGGTCCTGTGGGGATTGCCAGATGTTGCTTGAGCTTTCTGTTGGAAGGATTACCTGGCGTAACTCTGATGGAAGGCTCTGACCTAAGACTGTGGGCGTTTTTCCATGTAAAAAATAAATAAATAAATGGATACCACACGGAACACCTCTGCTTAAAAAGCACAGTTGACCCAACTTTTCTAAGGTATTTTGACTTTATACCAGTTGGGTGAATGCCAGAACGATACGACTGTCATCGGCTGTTTATGCACATAAAATGAACATTTAACCGAAATACAATGGGGGTCATTTATTGTTAGATTTACGCTGGTTTTGGCGTATACAGGTGAAACTCGAAAAATTTGAATATCGTACAAAGTTCATTTATTTCAGTAATGCAACTTAAAAGGTGAAACTAACATATGAGATAGACTCATTACATGCACAGCGAGATATTTCAAGCCTTTATTTGTTATAATTTGGATGATTATGGCTTACAGCTTATGAAACCCCACAATTTAAGGTACCCTTTGCTCAGGGGGTATGGATTAATTAGCTGACTAGAGTGTGACACTTTGAGCCTAGAATATTGAACCTTTTTACAAAATTCTAATTTTAAGCTGCATTAATGCAATTCCTTTTAATTTGCATTACTGAGATAAATGGACTTTAGCACGATATTCTAATTTTTCGAGTTTCACCTGTATGTGTCGCAAAGGACATTTGCGGCCGAACCTGTGACTTTTCCCTGCTCACTCTAGGTCTAAAACGCCGGTCTTCATAAATAACCCCAAATGTGTATATAAACTTTTTGGTCTGGCATTTTGAAATCTTGCTTTATATCTGCCTTTTAAAACATTTGGAGAGGTCGTCCTAAGGCAAAGTGGAGTTGGGGCCAATAGCAGCTATGCACCCACAGGGTATGGAGGATGTGCTGGGAATTGGAGGGATTTGCAGCTTTCTGTTAGGCTATTCTTGTCTGAAGTGAATTGTGTGCTCTGTATTCTATGGTTATGACATCTTCTCTTTACATAGGTGTGTTCCCCGAGCCTGACAAAGATCCTGTCATCCAGATTGCCAACATGGTTTTACGTCAGGGAGAGAAGGACCCCTTCATACGCAATGTTTTCACTCTAGACACCTGCTCTAGCATTGTAGGCTCCCAGGTGCTTTGCTTCGAGAAGGAGGACGCACTTCTTAAGGTATGTTATATCTACCAACTTATTATGCAAGCACCAAAGTCTTCTATCGGGTATTTTCCGGGTTCAAACGTTGGGTTGGAGGGTTGGTTCATAGTTCATAAAAGTTTCTTACATGTTGATTGGATGATAACGGTGTAATATGAATGATTGTGAAATTGTTGATGCGAACAATTGAAATTACAATTTGTCGTTAATGAATTGGGTTAATGTGAATGTGCATCGTGTGACCTTTAGC
This sequence comes from Bufo bufo, assembly GCF_905171765.1. NCBI lineage: Eukaryota > Metazoa > Chordata > Amphibia > Anura > Bufonidae > Bufo > Bufo bufo. The sequence goes on from NC_053389.1 coordinate 189,190,101, forward strand.
CGATAGGCACCATGACTAGACCTCTCTGAACACAGTCAACGATCATCCTTTAAGCGAGTATATGATTGAATATGTACACGATACTCCCTGCTTGTCAATATCATAGGCGTTGTATCGGTAGGTCACTCATGTCTTCAGTCGCCTAAATGATTATCTAGTCGTCTAAATGAACCACTTACTTTAGTCCATCATGTCCTGTTTTCAGGATTGCCTGAGCAGTGCACATATCATTGTCAGGGCATCAGGAATTGCTGTGCAACCTGTATAGACATGTCAGAAAATGATTCCGTTTGAGATCTATTCCATCAAAACTAACATGAGGGCATTTATCGGGAAGGAGTTTTCCCAAGAATATATACAAAAAAGAAAAGAAATGAATCGCACATCCAGCTGCTATGCTTTGATCTCATCCCTGCTACCTAGCAGATAACGGCGCTAAATAGCGCATGTGTACCGCCTCCTGTGCTACATGCTAAATGAGGCATTAGTGTATATTTTGATTAAAAGGCATAAGCCCACTCACCACGCCTAGGCTGCCTCTGAATGGCTCCTACTCTAAAATTGGCGCGGCGCTGCACGGCAACCACCGACATTGTGGAGCCAATCCGGCAGGTGGCGGGACCCAGCAGCCAAACAGCACCCTGCTGCTCGACTATGCCATACCTAGCACTAGGCCCCACCAACCCCCCAGAAAAACGGCACAATGGCCCCCGTGCAGTACCGCGCCATGTGAACAGTTGTCAAAATTCACCTTACTTGAAGCTCTCAGGAACTCCAACAGAGCATGGTAGGTTCATTTAACCCCTCCTGCAAAATACCTTGCTAATTAAAATCACCTGGCCGAATGGAAGGAGTGCTGATCCAGGGACAGAATCTCTATAATATATATAAAAAAGAAAAGAAATGAATCGCACATCCAGCTGCTATGCTTTGATCTCATCCCTGCTACTGTACAAATGCGCTATTTAGCGCTGTTTTCTGCTAAAGTAGCAGGGATGAGATCAAAGCATAGCAGCTGGATGTGCGATTCATTTCTTTTCTTTTTTATATGTTTTCCAAAGGAATGCATGTTCCCGATGGTTACCTTAGGAGCACGGTGGCTCAGTGGTTAGCACTGGTGCCTGGCAGCACTAGGGTCCTAGGAGATTCAAATCTGACCAAGGACAACATCTGCATGGAGTTTGTATGTTCTCCCCATGTTTGCGTGGGTTTCCTTTGGGTACTCCGGTCACTTCTCCCACTCCAAAGACATACTGATAGGAACTTAGATTGTGAACCCCACTGTAAAAGCACTGCTGAATATAGTAGTATTATATAAGTGCATAAAATAAATAAATGTGCTTCACTTCAGACACCTAAATCTATTTGCAAAGGATGGCCATGGGGCGGGCTGATCTGGCACTGGCTCTGGGGGACATGTATGATGATGATGGCAAATGCCATAGGGCTGATGGCACTGGCTCTGGGGGACATGTATGAAATTTGTGTTTTACTAACACTTAGTCTTCATCTTTACATTGTTTGGAAAAAAGATCTGTTACACAATACACATATTAAAATTTCTTGAAAAAGTTTTGTAATTTGTATTTTTTGTATACATACAGAAGAAAATAATATATTGCAATATATATCACACATGCTTCAAATTATATTGCAATATAGATTTTAGGCCATATCGCCCACCCCTAGGTTCAGCCAGGGTGGCTAAAAATCTATGATTTAAAAAAAAAAAAAAAAAAAACAGATTTTTTTTTTTTATATGCTTTTTGAGGAAAATATATTGCCATCCAAAGGTTATTCCATCATGAAATAAAGATTAGTTTTTTAATTATGTAGAATAAGGCTGTATATGTTAAATTTTTTTGGGGTAAATAAATTCCAATAATCCATTCACAATGTCATGCTCTTCCAGAGGTTTTTGTAAGATTATTGGGCAGTTTCTCTGCCTACAAGATATTATCACAGATGCTTGGTTTACTTTTGCAGTTCTCAAAACTGAATTTCACTCGGCAGAGATCACATGCCTCTTCTTCACAGCAAAAATGTTATAACATGAACAGAGTTGAGAAAAAGACCTTAATCCTAACTTCTACAAACCTATGAATGCAGAATCAACCTAATCAAACTAATATGAAAAGTTGTTGTTCTAAAAATCTACTTGCATAGTATAAGTTATACCAGCAAGAATTAATTAATCTTTATGTAGAAAACGATGATTTAGATCAAGCCTTACTGACTAGTGATTTAAATCAGTTTGATTTAAGTCAAATCCACCCTGGGTTCAGCCCATGTAAAGAGGCCATTCGAGCATTCTGTTACACCAATAAAAGGGAAATTTTGGTTCCACCTCGTCCTGAAGTAGAAGCTGCCTTGACTATTAGTACATTTGTATATTTGCTCATTTTATTTTATTTGAGCCCTTTATGAAGTGTTTGCTCAGCGCTACCACAACACCCATAGATCACCTTTCACTACTTGCTCTCTTGCCAATGACAACTAACAAAGAGGCTCTTTGCAAGGAGCAGGGACTTCCCTGTATTGTAAAGCCCTCATCACAGAGGCCATCATAAAAACAGACTTAATTTTTGGGAATTATGTGCTTTTAGGATTTGAGGTGCATAATAAAGCTGTAAGAAAAAGCTTGTGACCCCCTCACACTTTACCCATTTAAGGCTACTTTCACACTAGCGTTCTGCTGTCCACTCGTGAGCTCCGTTTGAAGGGGCTCACGAGCGGAGCAGAACGCTTCCGTCCAGCCCTGATGCAGTCTGAATGGATGCAGATCCGCTCAGACTGCATCAGTCTGGCGGCGTTCAGCCTCCGCTCGCCTCCGCACGGCCAGGCGGACAGCTGAACGCTGCTTGCAGCGTTCGGGTGTCCGCCTGGCCGTGCGGAGGCGTGCGGATCCGTCCAGACTTACAATGTAAGTCAATGGGAACGGATCCGCTTGAAGATGACACCATATGGCTCAATCTTCAAGCGGATCCGTCCCCCATTGACTTTACATTGAAAGTCTGAACGGATCCGCTCAGGCTACTTTCGCACTTAGAAATTTTTCTAAGTTATTAATGCAGACGGATCCGTACTGAACGGAGCCTCCGTCTGCATTAATATGATCGGATCCGTTCAGAACGGATCCGATCAAGCACAAGTGTGAAAGTAGCCTTATGCATTTTTTCATTTTGGAGGCTATCAGAGGTAAAGAAAAGCAATGGCAAGTATCCAAAAACCATCTTGGATTGTGCCCGGTATTGTATCTTAGCTCCATTGAAGTGAATTAGGAGATGTTTTTGGGAGAAAGCTGCCGTGTTTTTCTGACCCTTTATGAAACATTTAAGGCAGAGACTACATAGTAGCATTTAGTCACTAATGAGTTCCAGTAAAATAGCTTGATTATCTCCCTCATTGTAGGAAGCATGGCCGTGCACTAATATGACCATTTCAATTTGTGGCAAGAATAATGTATACGTGACATGCACCACATTTGTCATACATTTTTTACGCTTTTTGCGCCGCACAGCGGCTTACTGGGGAGCAGCATGGCTTAAGATTCGACAATGTTTGCAAAATTGTGTTAAAAGTTTGGCACAAAGTTAGTCAAAGTTAGTGTCTTCCGGAGTCAGCCGCGGTGATAAATCTGCTGCATCTTTAGTAGTGGAAAATGTGACAAAGTATAAACTGCAAGTGGTGCTCAGTCAATGGTCACACAATCAAGCTGGTGTACCCCTTATTTGGGGTTCTGCAGCAGGGAATATGTTGAGGCATGGTCACATTAGTCAATGGCGGACAGCAGTGATGAAAGCAGGTTCTGCCTTGTTACTAATGATGGCCACAACATCAGTTCTCAGGAGGGCTGGAGAGCGTCTTCTGCCATCATGTATAGTGCGGAGATGTCGTGGTGTGGGGCGCCCTTAATGAGGTTGTTCATATTTTTGGGGGGTTTAGGCGTTACCCCACTGCGTCATGTCAAATGGTTACTTGACGATAGTATATTAGCCCGGGTTAGTAAATTTGCCTCGTTTTTGTGGTGGTCCTGGGATTTTTACTCTGACTTGTGTTCGTGTGTCAACGTGAAGTTATTATTTTACATAGTCTTACTTTTCTCATTTGAGCAGCATAATGACCTTTTCTTTATTTCTCACTCAGGCCTGGGCTGAATTTGTGCGCATCATTGATCCAGATATTATAACTGGCTACAATATTCAGAATTTTGACTTGCCATACCTGATCAACAGAGCTCAGACCCTAAAGGTAACCTTTCTTTATCAGCACTTAATTCCACAATATTTCAGAATGTCCAGGTGGTGTTTTTTTGTTTTGTCTGGTTAGGTCCCATTTACATGGGCAGATTATAGGGCCACTTATCCAGTAACGAATGTTCCATAATTGTCCTGAGGAAAGGGTCATTTGTCAGGTGATTCGATCATCTGTCCTGCGTATAAAATCAACGTTTGTGGATGATTGCATGTAAATGCAGTTGAATATGCAAGCCCCCAATCATTGCCTTGTGTGGGTGCTCATATAAATGGGCCCTTAGTTAAAGGCTTTGTGCACTTTCACATTTTGATCCAGTGTAACTAAAATAAAAATGAAGCAGGTTTGCAATTAGCCTTAAAGTGGTTTTCCGAGACTTTAATACTAGTTGACCTATCCCCTGGAGGAGTATCTGATTGGTGGGGGTCCGACACTCGGGACCCCAGCCAATCAGCTGTTTTTCCTACCTGTGGTCTTCTCTCGGTTTTCTCCTAGGCCATGTAATATATGAACATGTCATCACTCGGCCTAGGAAAGCTCAGCCCTAATTAAGTGAATGGGGCTGAGTGGGATACCAAGCACAGCTACTATACAATGTATGGCGCTGTGCTTGGTGAGAAGGAAGAAGGCCGGGGGGCGTCAGTGCCTTCTCAAACAGCTGATTGGCAGGGGTGCCTAACCCCCACCGATCAGATACTGATAACCTATTTAGAGGATAGGTCATCAGTATAAAAATCTTTTAATAAAAATAAATTTGTTTGGGGGTGAAAACGTGTTTGGGCGCCATTTTAAATTTGGCTTAGGTTTTTCCAATGGGAAGGTCATGTGATATATCAGTCTCGACTAGAATTTACTCAGAAACACCCTTCAGTTTTGACCTATCTTTAACTGTTTAGGAGTTAAGTGAGGTCAAAGTTCCCTAAATTGCTTTTACGTATTCACACGTATTCTGTGTGTCCACCATTCTACCGGAAAAAGGAGGAGACTGGATTAAAGCTGCTTTAACAGCATGTTGTCTTCTATTTCCAGCAGGGAATGCATTTTTTAAGAGAAACGTGATCTGTTCCATAAACATTAGCAAATAGATTTTAATGATTTTTTTTTTTTTCTTTCTTTTTTTTTTTTTAGCTGGCAGATATAGCAAAGAAGGTGTGATTGTAAGACTTGCTATTATTTGAATTTTTTGCTTCAATAATAGGAGGCTTTTTTTTGTTTTGTTAAGCAGGTGGTAAAAGAATACTATTGTATGCAGTCTGTTTAATTCAGGGATGCTCAACCTTTGACCCTCCAGCTGTTGCAAAACTACAACTACCAACATGCCCGGGCAACCTATAGCTATTAGGGCATACTGGGAGTTGTAGTTTTGCAACAGCTGGAGGGCCGGAGGTTGGGCATCCCTGGTTAAAGGGGTTGTCCAGATTCAGAGCTGAACCCGGACATAACCATAATTTCACCCAGGCAGCCCCCCTGATGTTAGCATCGGAGCATTTCATGCTCCAATGTTCTCCCTTTCCCTGCACAGGATCGCGCAGGGAAAGGGCTCTTTTATTTACCATAACACACTGCTGGGCGGAGGCTTCCGCCCAGCAGTGTGCTCGGTGGCGTCACCGGCTCTTATGGGCCGGCTTTAGCGCTGCCCTAGCCATTTTACAGGCTAGGAAGCTCTAAATCCCGCCCATCAGTGCCGGTGACGTCACCGAAACTCTAGAAAATGCCTTTGTCCTGAGCGATGGGGAGCATCGGAGCATGAACTGCTCCGATGCTCAAGTCAGGGGGGCTGCCTGGGTGAAAATGGGGGTATATCCGGGTTCAGCTCAGAACCAGGACAACCCCTTTAAATGAATCCTCCTGTTACTTTCAATTGATTTTTTTGGTCGGATGGTAATGAAAGCATCCTATGTGTTTATGCAGTAGGCCAGACCTCAGTGCTTTCCTATTCAGTTAAAAAAAAAAAAATGGACAGGAAGTCAATCTAGACAAGATGTGTGTATTTTGGTATGCTTTTTACTGTAAAACCCTATGTATCTGTTAAATACTGGTTTAAAAAAAAAAATATATATATATATATATATATATATATATATATATACTGCTCAAAAAAATAAAGGGAACACTTAAACAACACAATGTAACTCCAAGTCAATCACACTTCTGTGAAATCAAACTGTCCACTTAGGAAGCAACACTGAGTGACAATCAATTTCACATGCTGTTGTGCAAATGGGATAGACAACAGGTGGAAATTATAGGCAATTAGCAAGACACCCCCAATAAAGAAGTGGTTCTGCAGGTGGTGACCACAGACACTTCTCAGTTCCTATGCTTCCTGGCTGATGTTTTGGTCACTTTTGAATGCTGGCGGTGCTTTCACTCTAGTGGTAGCATGAGACGGAGTCTACAACCGACACAAGTGGCTCAGGTAGTGCAGCTTATCCAGGATGGCACATCAATGCGAGCTGTGGCAAGAAGGTTTGCTGTGTCTGTCAGCGTAGTGTCCAGAGCATGGAGGCGCTACCAGGAGACAGGCCAGTACATCAGGAGACGTGGAGGAGGCCGTAGGAGGGCAACAACCCAGCAGCAGGACCGCTACCTCCGCCTTTGTGCAAGGAGGAACAGGAGGAGCACTGCCAGAGCCCTGCAAAATGACCTCCAGCAGGCCACAGAAGTGCATGTGTCTGCTCAAACGGTCAGAAACAGACTCCATGAGGGTGATATGAGGGCCTGACGTCCACAGGTGGGGGTTGTGCTTACAGCCCAACACCATGCAGGACGTTTGGCATTTGCCAGAGAGCACCAAGATTGGCAAATTCGCCACTGGCGCCCTGTGCTCTTCACAGATGAAAGCAGGTTCACACTGAGCACATGTGACAGACGTGACAGAGTCTGGAGACGCCGTGGAGAACGTTCTGCTGCCTGCAACATCCTCCAGCATGACTGGTTTGGCATTGGGTCAGTAATGGTGTGGAGTGGCATTTCTTTGGAGGGCCGCACAGCCCTCCATGTGCTCGCCAGAGGTAGCCTGACTGCCATTAGGTACCGAGATGAGATCCTCAGACCCCTTGTGAGACCATATGCTGGTGCGGTTGGCCCTGGGTTCCTCCTAATGCAAGACAATGCTAGACCTCATGTGGCTGGAGTGTGTCAGCAGTTCCTGCAAGACGAAGGCATTGATGCTATGGACTGGCCCGCCCGTTCCCCAGACCTGAATCCAATTGAGCACATCTGGGACATCATGTCTCGCTCTATCCACCAACGTCACGTTGCACCACAGACTGTCCAGGAGTTGGCAGATACTTTAGTACAGGTCTGGGAGGAGATCCCTCAGGAGACCGTCCGCCACCTCATCAGGAGCATGCACAGGCGTTGTAGGGAGGTCATACAGGCACGTAGAGGCCACACACACTACTGAGCCTCATTTTGACTTGTTTTAAGGGCATTACATCAAAGTTGGATCATCCTGTAGTGTGTTTTTCCACTTTAATTTTTAATGTGACTCCAAATCCAGACCTCCATGGGTTAAAAAATTTGATTTCCATTTAAAAATTTTGTGTGATTTTGTTGTCAGCACATTCAACTATGTAAAGAACAAAGTATTTCAGAAGAATATTTAATTAACTCAGATCTAGGATGTGTTATTTTTGTGTTCCCTTTATTTTTTTGAGCAGTGTGTATGTGTGTGTGTGTATATATATATATATATATATATATATATATATATTATATATTATAATAATGGAAAATAGAAAACTTAATGTGAAAGAGGCCAAAAGAAGTATAATTCGGGATCAGTTGGCACAAGGTTTGTTCATAGTCTGGTACCATGGATAAGCTTTGGTCTGCATGGGAGCTGTAGACACAAGATTATCTGCAAAATTTGCTTCTTAATTAGTTTTGAATGCATTGGGACAATAAATAAATGTTTGTAATGTGGGCAAATGCTGATTGAATTTTTTCTCTCAATGAAGGTGGGCAGTTTTCCTCTCCTCGGGAGAATGAGAAACATGAGGTCTGTGATCCGAGACTCCTCCTTCCAGTCCAAACAGATGGGGAGACGAGAGAACAAAGTCATCAATACCGAGGGCAGAGTTCAGTTTGACCTTCTTCAGGTATTTTTTGGGCACCCTGTGGCGCTACTCCTTCAGTTACGATTGAAAGTATTAACCTGTCTGAAAAAGCATATGAAAAAATAAAATAGTGACTACTCATGGGTTACTACAGATAATAGTCCAAGATCATGGTGGCAGATTCCCTTTGCAGGACAACTCCTTTATCATATATTTGTGAGCTGTATTAATCTACACATAAAACTGCATGTACTATTTCCCAACATATAAGTGCTCCGTGCCATGTTTGATCAGTTGTGATCTTTGTGTGACCATTTTTATTCTCCAACCCACTGCTGTCACTGATGGAATAATTGGTCAATTTCCATGTAATCGGGAATAGTAGCTTGCTAGGATTTCTGGACCATTTGGTGCCAGACTCGGGGACTCCTTTTTACTGTTTTTAACCATTAATCTATATTATAAAAATCAATGTGCTTTGGACACCAAATTTGGCACATAGGTACATCGGGTGTTTCCATAAAGGTCTCTGCTCTCTAGAACATACGGTTCTTGAGATATTCCCCAAAAATGCAAATATGGCGCCATCACATGATCCGTAATGGCAAATAAAAGCTTGCAACTCCTTCACTCATATCCTGACATACGCAGTGTCACGTGACCATTATTAGCCAATAGAAGCTCACAGCTCCTACACTCATCCTGTCTACACACTGTCACATGACCATTATTAGCTCGCAGTTTCTTTAGTCTTCGCCTCACTGACATATACACAGTTTTACACCAGGTTTCCACAGCAACTGTTTTGTTTTTTTTCTTCTTCACTGTTATAGGTCACTGTTGAAGGAGCAGGGTGCTGTTGAGGTCATTATTAAAAGGGTTGGGGGCTGTGGAGGTCATTGTTAAGGGGGCAGCTTGCCCTGGAGGTCACGGTTATGGGGGACAGTTAAAAATAAAATAAACAATGTCTAACACCTCGGTTGTATAGGGCTACTAGTGATTTTCCCGTGAGAAAAAAACAAGGGCATGGATTGGCCTCCTGGACAGCCTTGGAGCAAATCCAATAAACACATAGAACAACACTTCATATTCGGGCAGCACTGGGTAGTTTTTGCATAAAAATCAATATTTGGTACATATTTTAAATTTTAATTTCAGGTTCTTCTGCGAGATTACAAGCTGCGGTCCTACACCTTGAATGCTGTTAGTTTTCACTTTTTACAAGAACAGAAGGAGGATGTGCAGCATTCCATCATTACTGACCTGCAGGTACCTCTTCATTGTCACGTTATAGGTCCCAGAAACCTGCAGAATAGGCACATAATGTGCCATTAGACTCCTTAGTGATTATTTCTTCCCATCCATGTGGATATGGTATATACATTTAACTCAATAATAAAACCATATGCAGTCATCTCCTGATCTCCCCCTAGTGGTGGCTGCAGGCACCCTGATTTTATCACTAGGATGTCACTTTATAATTAGCAAGGTCTGTCTTTAGGTATCTGCTCCAATCCGGAGATTGAAAGGGTCTCAGTGCTGATTTAGGATTGCATTCCTTTGACGGTCTATCCTGCACAGCAGTGCTACCAGCTACCCACCGTGCAGGGAGCTGAGGCGCACTTCCAGCCAGGTGAATTAGGCCGCACTTCCAGCCAGGTGAATTAGGCCGCACTTCCAGCCAGGTGAATTAGGCCGCACTTCCAGCCAGGTGAATTAGGCCGCACTTCCAGCCAGGTGAATTAGGCCGCACTTCCAGCCAGGTGAATTAGGCCGCACTTCCAGCCAGGTGAATTAGGCCGCACTTCCAGCCAGGTGAATTAGGCCGCACTTCCAGCCAGGTGAATTAGGCCGCACTTCCAGCCAGGTGAATTAGGCCGCACTTCCAGCCAGGTGAATTAGGCCGCACTTCCAGCCAGGTGAATTAGGCCGCACTTCCAGCCAGGTGAATTAGGCCGCACTTCCAGCCAGGTGAATTAGGCCGCACTTCCAGCCAGGTGAATTAGGCCGCACTTCCAGCCAGGTGAATTAGGCCGCACTTCCAGCCAGGTGAATTAGGCCGCACTTCCAGCCAGGTGAATTAGGCCGCACTTCCAGCCAGGTGAATTAGGCCGCACTTCCAGCCAGGTGAATTAGGCCGCACTTCCAGCCAGGTGAATTAGACCATGCTGCCGTTCCCTGTGCAGCGGGGTGGCCAGGCGTAAAGTGCAGGGAAAGCTTTGAAGGGGATGCAGTGCTAAATCATCCCTCACTGTGTCCTCTTCATTCTCAGCATTGATTAAGGTCCCAGAGGGTGATTGCATATGCTAGAGAAATGGATGTTCATGACCTATAGTCAGGATAGGTCATCAATATCAGATTGTTGGGGGTCCGACATCTGGCATTCCCACTGAGCAGCTGTTTTGGGCAGCCACGGTGCCGGAAGCAAACAGTGTACGGACTGGCGCAGAAGGCTCCTTACATTGTGTAGTTTCCGGCATGCTGAAGATCAGCACCTATTCTCTTGAATGTGAGCTAAGATGTAGTGTCCTGAGAGTGCACGGTGTCGGACCTCCACTGATCTGATATTGACTACGTAGGTCATCATGATACCAAAATTTAGATTTGAGTTCAATACCATAAAAAAGTATTGCGATACTCAATACCACGTTTATATATAAAATAAAAAAAATAAAAAGCTGCGTTCATTCCTCATTTTATCGAATGTCTGGCCCATAATCGAACAGTCCTATCCTATTTTTTGGGGGGACAAGATGACTAAAGAAATAGCGAATAGCGCTTTTTTTTTTTTTCTGTTAAGGCATTCACCGCATAGGAGATTTTTATTTTATTTTATATTTTATTGTTTATTTATTGTTTATATATTTTATATGTAAAATTGGGAAAAGGGGCGATTTCACTGCTGGACCTCCGAACTCAACTGCCACTGCACCACCAATGAAGAGGGCGGAGGGGACCCCGTGGGCACTGCGCCACTAATGACTTTAATACTGGGGTGGGGTGGGGGGGCGCACTGCACCTCCAATGTTTTTAATACTGCGGGGTGCCGTACAGATGCAGGAGGCGGGTGCCGACACCCAACCTCTATGACAGGGAGCTGCGATCAGTGACAGTTAACCCCTCAGGTGCGGCACAGCCCCTTCCCTCCTCCGCCCCTCTTTCCACTTATTGGTGGCAGCAGCAGTACAGCGGGGAGGGAGGGACTGCCTCCTTCCCCCCTGTGCTGCTGAGGGAACATGGCACGCACTAAGAGTAGCTTGTACCATGTTCTGTGATACTAGTATCGGTAAAAGGCAAATCCCGGTATCAAATTGATATCGGTACAAAAGTATTGATAATTTGATACCCGGTGCAACCCTAATCTGTAGCCCGGAGAGCCTCTTTAATTCTATGGGCACATAAAGGTTAGCAGATAAGCATAATGGTAGGTTTTATTAACCAGTATTTCATGTGCTGATAATCACACTGTTTAACTCCTGCCCCCCAAGTTACTGTGTCTCCCATAACTATCACAAATCTTTTTTTAAACCAATTTGTATAAACTTTGCTTCTTGATTTTGACAGAATGGGAACGAGCAGACCCGCCGTCGACTTGCTGTGTATTGCTTGAAGGATGCCTATTTGCCGCTGCGCCTTTTGGAGAAGCTCATGTGTGTTATTAATTACATGGAGATGGCTCGTGTGACCGGTGTGCCTCTTAACTACTTGTTATTACGTGGGCAGCAAATTAAGGTTGTGTCGCAGCTTCTAAGACAGGTAACTACAGGACGCAGGTCATTAGTTCTATACTGGAAGGAGGTGATGAATGCACCAGGCACACCACGGTTTAGCAGTTTTGGTACAATAGCGTCTTCAAGGAAGTATTGTCATGTGAGACATTCATGGCATATCCATAAGAGATAGTCACACATGGCAGATTCATTGCAGAAATGTATCTGCTTGGAAAATCTGCTCTGCGCATGTGAATGCAGTGTTTTCTGCACGTTCCATTCCAATGAATGGGACACTTGCAAACATTTTTACAACAAATCTGCCACATGTGAACTTAATGTCTGATAGGCTGAGAACTCTAGAGGGAAGTAGAGACGGTAAAGAAAAAGCTGTGGTTCTCTTCACTGTAAGGGCTTCTGTCACCCCCCAAACACCAATTTTCAGTTTTTGACTTAATATATTTGCTAATGTTTACAGATTCGATATATACCCCTCTTACCTCAGGCTGTGGTCATTTCAGTAAAAATCGGACTTTAGTGATATGTAAATTTCTTCACTACCAGCAAGTTGGGCGGACTTGCTGGTAGCCGCCGCATCCTCTGTCTGAAAAAACGCCCCCTCCTCCACTTGATTGACAGGGCCAGCGAGCGCTCTCATGCTCCAGCTGGTCCTGCCTGCAGCTCAAATCCCGCACCTGCGCCATACCGGTCGTCATTCGGCGCAGGCGCTCTGAGAGAAGGACCCTTGCTTGGCTGCTCCTTCCTCAGTGCGCCTGCGCCGATGACGTCAGCCCTACACCCGGAAGAAGTCTTCTCTTCCGGGTGTAGGGCTGACGTCATCGGCGCAGGCGCACTGAGGAAGGATCAGCCGTCCTTCTCTGAGCGCCAGCGCCGAATGACGACCGGTACGGCGCAGGTGCGGGATTTGAGCTGCAGGCTGGACCAGCTGGAGCATGAGAGCGCTCGCTGGCCCTGTCAATCAAGTGGAGGAGGGGGCGTTTTTTCAGACAGAGGATGCGGCGGCTACCAGCAAGTCCGCCCAACTTGCTGGTAGTGAAGAAATTTACATATCACTAAAGTCCGATTTTTACTGAAATGACCACAGCCTGAGGTAAGAGGGGTATATATCGAATCTGTAAACATTAGCAAATATATTAAGTCAAAAACTGAAAATTGGTGTTTGGGGGGGGGGTGACAGAATTTTTCTAAGTACTTTTTATTTTTTGTCTAGTGTACAGTTTTTCAATTTTGAGCGTGGCATGGTTGTTGGTGCCAGACGGGCCGGTCTGAGTATTTCACAATCTGCTCAGTTACTGGGATTTTCACGCACAACCATTTCTAGGGTTTACAAAGAATGGTGTGAAAAGGGAAAAACATCTAGTATGCGGCAGTCCTGTGGGCAAAAATGCCTTGTGGATGCTAGAGGTCAGAGGAGAATGGGCCGACTGATTCAAGCTGATAGAAGAGCAACGCTGACTGAAATAACCACTCGTTACAACCGAGGTATGCAGCAAAGCATTTGTGAAGCCACAACACGCACAATCTTGAGGCGGATGGCCTACAACAGCAGAAGACCCCACCGGGTACCACTCATCTCCACTACAAATAGGAAAAAGAGGCTACAGTTTGCACGAGCTCACCAAAATTGGACTGTTGAAGACTGGAAAAATGTTGCCTGGTCTGATGAGTCTCGATTTCTGTTGAGACATTCAAATGGTAGAATCCGAATTTGACGTAAACAGAATGAGAACATGTATCCATCCTCTGATGGCTACTTCCAGCAGGATAATGCACCATGTCACAAAGCTCAAATCATTTCAAATTGGTTTCTTGAACATGACAATGAGTTCACTGTACTAAAATGGCCCCCACAGTCACCAGATCTCAACCCAATAGAGCATCTTTGGGACGTGGTGGAACGGGAGCTTCGTGCCCTGGATGTGCATCCCTCAAATCTCCATCAACTGCAAGATGCTATCCTATCAATATGGGCCAACATTTCTAAAGAATGCTATCAGCACCTTGTTGAATCAATGCCACGTAGAATTAAGGCAGTTCTGAAGGCAAAAGGGGGTCCAACACCGTATTAGTATGGTGTTCCTAATAATTCTTTAGGTGAGTGTATACACACATAGCCCAGATCTTGGGGATGTGGGATAGTGAAAAGAAGACAGGAAAGTCATAAACAAAGGGATTAAAGTGGAATTATTATTTTATTTTTATTGATCTTGATGTGTAGCCTTTTGAGCTGGTGACAGTGCTTATGAACGGTCAGGAGTTTGGGATGAGCACTGTACATCGAACTGTCAGAGCAACAACCTGAAGGTTCGGTGTGAAATTGAAAGCAAGATACTCTGCAGATTGACTGAAACTTAACGCTGTAAACTGATGTTTTTGTTTAATAAAAACTAATTGAAAAGAAAATATTTCTAGCCCAAAATAAGTAAAATGCAATCATAAAAAACGAAATTGCCAACAAAGCTGTTTATACCCTTTAACTTCCCAGGACGAGAATGCTTGTCCTAAATGGGCGGTACTATGTGCACCAGGACGAGCATTCTCGTTCTGTGATCCTTCCTATCCCCCATGTGCGGTGCCGAGATCAGCGGCAGGAATCCGTCTGTTACTGACAGTCGGATCCCTGCTGCATCCACCAGCATAGGTGATAACGCCGATGCCGGTGGTTCAACCCCTCATATGCATATGGGAGGTTTGCGCTCCCTCTCCTTAGCCATCGGATCCCTGGCCTGCGCTATCGGGGACCCGATGGTTGCCTGCCAGCTAGCTATGTAAGCCCAGGAGATCCAGCCTGAGGGTTCGGTCTCCTAGGCAACTGTTACTGTGTTAGGGTCCATTCACACGTCCGTAGTGCATTGAAGATCCGCAATACATTCGGCCGGCACCCCCATAGAACTACCTGTTCTTGTCCGCAATTGCGAAACATGCGGAAGATCTGCCCGCGCTCTGGCAATGCGGATGCGGAGAGCACATAGTGTGCTCTCCACATCCATTCCGTCCCCATAGAGACTGAATGGATCCGCACCCGTTCCGCAATTTGCGGAACGGATGTGGACCAATTATACGGATGTGTGAATGGAGCCTAAGACGCTGGCAGTTCAATTCAGAACAATAAAGAATGTATGTAATAGCAAGCGATCAAAAAGTCATACGCACCCCAAAATAAAAAAAAGCTATTTTTTGTTACCTTACCTCACAAAAAGTGTAATATAGAGGAACCAAAATTCATATGTACCCTAAAATAGTACCAACAAAACTGCCACCTCATCCCGTAGTTTCCAAAATGGGGTCATTTTTTTTGGAGTTTCTACTCTAGGGGTGCATCACGGGGTCTTCAAATGTGACATGGCAGCTTAAAATTATCCCAATGAAATTTGCTTTTCAAAAACCATATGACGTTCCTTTCCTTCTGCGCAATGCCATGTGCCCATACAGCAGTTTACGACCACATATGGAGTGTTTCTGTAAACTACAGAATCAGGGCAATAAATATTGAGTTTTGTTTGGCTGTTAACCCTTGCTTTGTTAGTGGAAAAAATTTATTAAAATGGAAATTCTGCCAAAAAAGTGACATTCTGAAATTTCATCTCCGTTTTCCATTAATTCTTGTGGAACACCTAAGGCTGGGTTCACACAGGCGTTGCGGGTGAGGTGCGGGAACAGATACGAGTGCGTTGTGGGAAAATGCGCAATTTTTTCCCCCCCGAGTGCAAAGCGTTTTAATGCGTTTTGCACGCGCGTGAGAAAAATCGGCATCTTTGGTACCGATACCCGAACCCGGACTTTACAGAAGTTCGGGTTTGGGTTAGGTGTTGTGTATATTTTATTATTTTCCTTTATAACATGGTTATAAGGGAAAATAATAGCATTCTTAATACAGAATGCTAAGTAAATTAGGGATGGAGGGGTTAAAAAAAAAATATATATTTAACTCGCCTCATCCAAAATAATAATAATAATTTAACTCACCTCATCCATTTGTTCGCGCAGCCCGGCTTCTCTTCTGTCTTCTTCTTTGATGATCTGTGAGGAAAAGGACCTGTGGTGACGTCACTGCACCACAGGTCCTTTTCCTCACAGATCATCAAAGAAGAAGACAGAAGAGAAGCCGGGCTGCGCGAACAAATGGATGAGGTGAGTTAAATTATTATTATTTTTTTAACTCCTCCATCCCTAATTTACTCAGCATTGTGTATTAAGAATGCTATTATTTTCCCTTATAACCATGTTATAAGGGAATATAATGATTGGGTCCCGATCGTCTCCTAGCAACCATGGGTGAAAATCGCACCTCATCCGCACTTGCTTGTGGATGCTTGCGATTTTCACGCAGCACCATTCACTTCTATAGGGCCTGCGTTGCGTCAAAAACGCAGAATATAGAGCATGCTGCGATTGTCACGCAACGCACAAGTGATGCGTGAAAATCACCGCTCATGTGCACAGCCCCATAGAAATGAATGGGTCCGGATTCATTGCGGGTGCAGTGCGATCACCTCACGCATTGCACCCGTGCGCAGAAATCTTGCCCGTGTGAAAGAGGCCTAAAGGGTTGACAAAGTTTGTAACATCAGTTTTGAATACCTTGAGGGGGTGTCGTTTCTAAAATGGTGTCATTTTTGGGTGGTTTCTATTATGTAAGCCTCACAAAGTGACTTCAGACCTGAACTGGTCCTTAAAAAGTGGGTTTTGGAAATTTTCAGAAAAATTTCAAGATTTGCTTCTAAGCCTTCTAACGTCCCCAAAAAAATAAAATGGCATTCACAAAATGATCCAAACGTGAAGTAGACATATGGGGAATGTAACGTAATAACTATTTTTGGAGGTATTACTATCTATTATAAAAGTAAAGAAATTAAAATTTGGAAATGTATTTGGTATTTTTTTTTTTTATAAATAAAAATGACATTTTTTGATTCAATTTTACCACTGTCCTGAAGTACAATATGTGGCGAGAAAACAAGCTCAGAATGGCCTGGATAAGTAAAAGCACTTTAATGTTGTTACCACATAAAGTGACACTGGTCAGATTTGCTAAAAATGGACTCGTCCTTAAGGTGAAAAATGGCTGGGTCCTTATGGGGTTAATTGTAGATTTGAAATGTTCTGTTTTCTGTATCTCTTATAAACTACAATGGAGAAGGCTGTAGGTATATTTCTGGAGTCAAGCAGTGGACCCCATTCCCCCTTTAGGTAGCAGACCTACTGTTGGTATCAACTTGTTTTCCCAGATATAAATACCTGTTATGTGTTTTGGGGGGCGAGAGTTGATGACTTCAGGTTTCTTTACAGTTTTTGTAAGCGGGGGCATATAGATGATAACCACTCTTTAACTTTCTTGCATGACTTCATCATCTTAGAAATGGATACATAATGATTAACCACAAATATCATTCAGATACTGTAGAGAATATCAGAATGTCTGTTGCCGAGATCTATGAGTTACTTGACCGTCTTACTTATTAAAGGGGTATTCCAGTCATGACATATTTCACTAGGATATATAACCGACCTTATCATCTGACTACAGCAGGAGATGAGTGGGCTGGTCTTGTGAGGAGCAGTGACTAATTCATGTAGAGAAGTTGTTTTGATGATTCATGCTCTAAAGGGCCCTTTACACAGGCCAATAAAGCTAAAGATAATCGCCATTATCTGGCAGTGTAAATGTACCGGCGATTCCCCAATGAACAAGTGGAACTCCCGTTCATCGGGTAATCCGATAGTTTGTGCATACACAAAAATCGTTGTTTGCCGGCAACAAATCATTCTGTGTAATCTACTGCCGGGAAACGAGTCAGTATGGCGACGAGCGATGGCATTATGCGATCACTACTCCCCATACTCTGGAGGAGATCGCTTCATGTACCGGTCTCAACCACCAGCGAGCAGCAGATTGTTGAGAAGGAACGCTTCCATCTCAGCAATCTGCTGCTCTGTCATCCCATGTCAAGGGACCTTTCCTTAAAGGGGTTGTCCGGGTTCAGAGCTGAACCCAGACATCCCTCCATCTTCACCCCAGCAGCCCCCCTGACTTGAGCATCGGAGCTGTTCATGTTCGAATGCTCTCCTTTGCCCTGCGCTAAATCGCGCAGGGCAAAGGCATTTTTTGGAGATCTGGTGACGTCCCGGGGCTCTCCATGGGGCTGCCAGGAAGCCCGGTGACGTCACCGGCACTGATGGGCGGGATTTAGAGTTGCCCTAGCCAGTAAAACGGCTAGGGCAGCGCTAAAGGCCGCCCATCATAGCCGGTGACGTCACCGAACACACTGCCGGGCGGAAGTTTCCACCTGGCAGTGTGTTATTGAAAACAAGAGAGGCCTTGCCCTGCGCGATTTAGTGCAGGGCAAGGGAGCGCATCGGAGCATGAGATGCTCCGATGCTAGCCTCAGGGGGGCTGCCTGGGTGAAAATAAGGGTATGTCCGGGTTCACCTCTGAGCCCGGACAACCACTTTAACTACCCCTCCGCAAATATAATAAAATATTTTTTCGGATTTTGTATAGCATTTTTATATTAAAACTGTTTTTGGTTATTATTACTCTATAGGCTATGAAGCAAAATCTGGTAATGCCAGTGGTGAAATCAGAGGGAGGCGAGGACTACACAGGTGCCACCGTTATTGAACCCGTCAAAGGGTGAGTAAACATTTTTGTACAAAGATGAGTGGGCACTCTTATATCTGGACACACACAGGTTTAGTGTAATATCACCATCTATGTTTATTAATGCATATAGCAATAAGATACAGAAAATATAAACATATGTATAATACAATATCCGTATTGATCTCTCCAAAAATGGGGTTAAAATAAGCAAGACGTCATATTAACCCCATTTTTGGAGAGATCAATACGGATATTGTATTATACATATGTTTATATTTTCTGTATCTTATTGCTATATGCATTAATAAACATAGATGGTGATATTACACTAAACCTGTGTGTGTCCAGATATAAGAGTGCCCACTCATCTTCTTTGTACAAATTTATGGTGATCAGAGTGCGACATCAGTTTGGAGCACCTTGCTAGCCCCAATCAGAGGAAGAGCCGTCCTATATCCTCCCTTCCAGATTGAGTAAACATTTTGTAATGTTATTCACCGAAGCATCTCCGCTTTCAACTACTGAATGTCCTATAGCGGTTGTTCTGGCATACTCTCCCGGCCTGACATGCGTCAAGGAGATAAGCTACTGGATGCTAGTGGCAGCCATACGATGTTAAGCAAGTATCATCCATGGGTCCTGTTTGGGCGTTCCACAGTTGGAAAAATATGACTGCTTTTCTCCAAACATAGCACTAGACTTGTCCACGGGTTGTTTGTGGTATTGGAGCTCAGCCTCCTTTACTTCAGTGTAGCTAAGCTGCAATACCAGACACATCCATGGGCAGGTGTGGTGCTGTTTCTTGAAGAAGGCTGCCATGTTTTTCTAAATCTGGACAATCCCTTTAATGACTCATGCACAATACATTCTGGGAGTCAGATGCTTTGATAACTGTGAACAGCATACAATTGCATCTCTCGTGGTTTTGCAGATATCACATCAGGATAGTATTTCCTGTCATTTCCTTTTAGTCTGAACTTGTGCGAGTTTTTGGAAGTGGAGTCATGATCTAGTTTGTAATATGAAGAGGGACTAGATTGCTCCACGAGCGTTCTCATATATTTACTGTCCTGTGTAATGTATTGACCTGTTGCATTTTGTTGCAGGTATTATGCTGTGCCTATTGCCACTCTAGATTTTTCATCGCTGTATCCATCTATAATGATGGCTCACAATCTCTGCTATACCACTCTGCTACAGTCTGGAGCCGTCGATAAACATGGGTGACTATTTCTTTTATTTTTTGTTTAATTTATTTTTACACACATAACAAACTGTAAAATATTGAAACTAGAGTAACTTAAGCAGTATGTGTACTTTTGACATAAAGGAGAATGAAAAAAGGAGACAAAGTGAAAAGAAAAAAGTTTGCAGGAGGGAAAAATGTGTGGTTTCATTTTCCAGTCAGTGACTGACAGTTACACTGGATATAAAAAGTCTACACACCCCTGGTAAAATGTCAGGTTTCTGTGCTGTAAAAAAAAATGAGACAAAGATAAATCATTTCAGAACTTTTTCCACCTTTTAATGTGACCTATAAACTGTACAACTCAATTGAAAACAAACTGAAATCTTTTAGGTGGAGGGAAGAAAACAAAAAAACCCTAAAATAATGTGGTTGCATAAGTGTGCACACCCTCTTATAACTGGTGATGTAGCTGTGTTCAGAATTAAGCAATCAAACATTGAAAATCATGTTAAATAGGAGTCAGCATACACCTGCCATCATTTAACCCCTGAACGACCCAGAACGAGAATGCTCTTCCTAAATCGCCGGCATTTAGAGCTAGAGGACGAGCGTTCTCGTCCTGCAGTCGTTCCCCCCCCGCGCATGCGGTGCCGCGATCAGCGGCAGAGATTTGGCTGTTACTGACAGCCGGATCTCTGCTGCATCCACCAGCATCGGCGATAACGCCGATGCCGGTTGATTAATTCCTCATATGCCGCGATCAGCGCTCACCGCGGCATATGGGAGGTTTGCGCTCCCTCACCTCATCCATCGGTCCCTGTGCTGCTGTGGCGGGGACTCGATGGTTGCCATGGCAGCCCCAAACCAAGCATGTACGGAGGCCTAAGAGGCCCAGCCCCCAGGCTGGGTCTCCTAGGCAACTGTTAGGGTCTTGAACTAACAGTTCAATATAGCACAATACAGATGTATCGTGCTGCATTGAAACAGGGATCAGACCCTGTAATGTTGAAGTCCCAGAGTGGGACAAATAATAAAGTGAAAAAATAATAATAAAATGTCCTTTTCCAAAAATAAAGTGAAAAAATGTGGGAAAAGACATATAGACATATTAGGTATCGTCGCGTCCGTATCGACCAGCTCTATAAACGTATCACATGACCTAACCCCTCATATGAACACCATAAAAAATAAAAACTGTGCTAAATAAACAATTTTTTTGACACCTTACATCACAAAAAGTACAACAGCAAGCGATCAAAAAGGCGTATGCCCACCAAAATAGTACCAATCTAACCGTCACCTCATCCCGCAATAAATGAGCCCCTACCTGAGATAATCGCCCCAAAAAAATTAAAAAAAATATGGCTCAGGCTACTTTCACACTAGCGTTCGGGGCTCCGCTTGTGAGCTCCGTTTGAAGGCTCTCACAAGCGGCCCCGAACGCATCCGTCCAGTCCTAATGCATTCTGAGTGGAGGCGGATCCGCTCAGAATGCATCAGTTTGGCACCGTTTGTCCTCCGCTCCGCTCAGCAGGCAGACGCAAACGGATCCGTCCAGACTTACAATGTAAGTCAATGGGGACGGATCCGTTTGAAGTTGACACAATATGGCTCAATTTTCAAACTGATCCGTCCCCCATTGACTTTCAATGTAAAGTCAAAACGGATCCGTTTGCATTATCATGAAGAAAAAAAAAATATATATATATTTTTTTGTTCATTATAATGCAAACGGATCCGTTCTGATCGGATCTAAGCGTTTGCATTATAGGAGCGGATCCGTCTGTGCAGATACCAGACGGACCCGCTCTGAACGCAAGTGTGAAAGTAGCCTCAGAGTATGGAGACACTAAAACATCATTTCTCGCCCAATTCCTTGGGGGACACAGGAAACCTTGGGTATAGCTCATCTCCATAGGAGGCGTGACACTAAGTGAAAGACTGTTAAGCCCCTCCTCCAGCAGCTATACCCTCAGCCTGGAGCGAGCGACTACCAGTTTTTTGCTTAGTGTCAAGGAGGCAAGACACACACTTTTTTCCTTTTTTCAACAGGGACAACAGAGTCGCAAAGACCTCTCTGTTTTCCCGGGGTTGAGCTGCGCCAGTGCCGGCTTTCCGCACTGCTGCCTCCCCCACAGAAGAAAAGGAGGACCAGGGCAGCCCAGCTCCCCTGCATCCCGCCAGCACAAGGGTCGCCCGCCTGCAAGCCCCTCTCCAGCTTCCTGCCACTTCGGTGCCAGTGGCTGAAGGGGCGTCCCTGCTGGATGGACTGAGGGTGAAAACGTTGACTGGTGAGGTGGCTATGCAGCCGTTCCAACCCCCCCCCCCCCCCCCCCCCGATAGGGTTTTAACTTCTGTGTTCCCTCTGCCTAGCCTTGTCACATTACAAGGCTTACTGTCGGCTTCCCCCCCTTGTGTGTGGAGCAGGACGGAGCGGTGCTCGTGGGGGAGGGTTTACTGCACAAGTTTACCTCAGGTGCTGCGGCCTTGTGGGGCCGCCTTTTGTTATCTCGGCCAGTGCTGCCGCTGTGTTCAGCTGCCGGCTGACTTCTCTTGTGTGTGTCATTCGCCGCCGGTGTATAAGGAGGTCGTCGGGGGGCAATATTTTCTCGCGGCATATTTGTTTGAACTCCTGTACATGTTAGACATTCAGTCGGGAGGGCGGACGTCTTTCTTCCCGCTCCTCGCTGGCCCCGCCTCCTCTTCGTGCCTGCTCTCAGGACGGATCGTTTTTACCTCAGGTTTTACCTCAGGTGTTGCCGCTGCTGTTGTCGTCCGCTCCCACTGTGACCTGGTAGGACTGTTGACCCTTTCTAGCTCTGCAGCCCTCTAGCCTGGACGCTTTTATATTACTTCAGCCAACATGTCTGACCCCTCAGCGCCGGCCGGTCCTTGGTATCACACCTGCACCGCATGTAAGGCGCCCCTCCCTCAAGGGCAGCCTGACCCGCATTGCTCGGCTTGCAAAGCCCCATTACAGGGTCCGCCATCTGTTGTGTCACCCCCTGGCCTATTGGATCCCCCTGACTGGGCTAGATCCCTTTCCCAGGCTGTGGTCAGCCTCTCTAACGTTGTGGGCCGCCTTGCAGAGGTATTGCCCTTATCGCAGCCGGATATTTCCCCTGCTGGGCCCTCCGGGTCCGCTATCTTAGCTGACCCGTCTGAGTCCCTCTCTCCAGGCGACACCTCCAGAGCCCGTCAACCCCAGAAGCGGTCTAGGGCGGAGCGCCTATCGTCCTCGGATGCTTCAGTATCACCCCCAGGGTGCGCTCTCAGTCGGGCCCTTCCTCGATACAGGATATGCCCTCTGAAGGGGAACTAGTTGATTCAGATTGTGATATGGACTCGGCCTTGCCTTCAAAACTGGCTTCTGCTGTGGGCCATCTTATTAACAATATTCGTGATACCTTTAAGATTCACGATGATCCTCCTAATTCTGAAAAAAAACTGTGTTTCCTTCTTTCGCCAAAAACAGACGTCTGCAGTTTTTCCCCTCCACACTGACTTCTCGTCGGTGGTTTCCAAGGCCTGGGCCCGCCCTGATGCCCGTTTTACCCCGCCTAAGAAGTTGGATATCTGTTATCCATTCCCGGCGGATTGCATTACAAACTGGGCGTCACCACCCAAAGTCGACCCCCCGGTGGCCCGTTTGGCAAAAAGCACGTCTATTCCCGTTGCTGATGGCTCTTCCTTACAATCCACTGAGGATCGCCGTATAGAGGCCATTACCAAAGGTATCTTTGCAGCCTCCGGTTCCGCCCTCCGGCCGGTCTTTGCTTCCGCTTGGGCTGGAAAAGCGGTTTCAGAGTGGGCTTCTCAGCTGGATCAGGAGCTTGAATCCGACGTCCCTATTCAGGACCTCCGTGCTCTAGCCCAACTTATCGTTCAAGCCGGCAAATTCGTCTGTGAAGCATCCCTTGATGCGGGGGCTCTCATAGCCCGTTCGTCTGCCCTGGCCGTTTCGGCCAGGAGGGAGCTTTGGTTAAAGGTTTGGACGGCGGACTCCACGTCAAAGCGGTCTCTTACTGGCCTTCCCTTTACGGGTTCTCGATTGTTCGGGACCCGCTTGGATGAAATCATATCCGAAGCCACGGGGGGGAAGAGTACGCATCTTCCTCAATCTAGGACTAGGACCACCACTCGAGGCCGTCCCACCTTTTCTCGCTTCAGGTCTTCCCGCAGGGCTCCCGCACCTCGCACCTCTTCAGGTCCATCCCCTAGCTCTGTCCAAGACAGACGTAAGAGACCTTTTTTTCGGACCCAGCCCTCCTGGCGCAAGTCACAGCCTGCTCGCCCTCCCGCGACCAAGCAGAACACTACCTGAAGGTGCGCCCCCACACGCCCGGGTGGGGGGACGTCTCTTCCTGTTCAGGGACTTCTGGCAGGCGCACGTCTCCGACGCCTGGGCTCTCGAAGTTGTGTCTTCCGGGTACAAACTCGACTTTACGTCCCTCCCCCCAGTTCGGTTCTTTCGCTCCCAGGTTCCCCGGGATCCCCAAGGGGCGGCCGATTTCTTTACTGCCACTCGCACCCTTCTGGACAAAGGGGTCATCGCTCCGGTTCCCATGGAAGAAAGATTCAAGGGGTTCTATTCGAACCTTTTTGTGGTCCCCAAAAAAGAAGGCTCGGTTCGTCCCATTCTGGATCTAAAACGGTTAAACAGTTTCCTTCGTCTTCAGCGATTCCGGATGGAGTCTCTCAGGTCGGTGGTGGCCTCTCTGGAAAAAGGGGAGTTCCTGGCCTCTATCGACATCCAGGACGCCTACCTTCATATTCCAATCGCTCAGTGTCATCAGTGCTTTCTGCGCTTTGCAGTGGGGTCCGACCACTACCAGTTCGTTGCCCTCCCCTTCGGGCTGGCGACGGCCCCTCGCGTTTTCACAAAGGTCCTAGCCCCTGTCCTCGCCTTACTTCGTTCCAGGGGAGTTTTTCTTCTTCCATATTTGAACGATCTCCTTATCAAGGCACCCTCTCTGTCAATGACATCTGCCAGTGTGGACCTCTCGCTACAAACCTTACGCCGGTTCGGTTGGATTATCAATCTTCCCAAATCCGCTCTTGTTCCATCCAGGCAACTGATCTTTCTGGGGATGCTGCTGGATACAGATGCAGCGGAGGTTCGGCTTCCGTCAGAGAAGCGCCAGCTCCTTCATCGGTCGGTTCGGAGCCTTCTGAACCACCGCCGTCCTTCCTTCCGGTTCAGCATGCGGGTCTTGGGACAGATGGTGTCCTGTTTCGAAGCAATCCCCTACGCGCAGTATCACTCCCGCACCTTTCAGACTGCCATTCTGTCCGCATGGGACAAGTCCCAGGAAAGTCTGGATCAGCACTTTCCCCTTCCCCCCCCAGGTTCGCTCCTCTCTACTCTGGTGGTTACGGACCCCTCTCCAAGGGAAGTTCTTCCTACCGATAACTTGGTTGGTGATTACCACCGATGCCAGTCTGCGGGGTTGGGGGGGGGGTGTTTCCTCCTCGGTCCGTACAAGGCACTTGGTCTCCATCGGAGTCCAAACTGCCGATCAACGTTCTGGAGCTGAGGGCGGTTCTCCTCTCACTCCGGCATTGGAC
This sequence comes from Bufo bufo, assembly GCF_905171765.1. Classification (NCBI taxonomy): domain Eukaryota; kingdom Metazoa; phylum Chordata; class Amphibia; order Anura; family Bufonidae; genus Bufo; species Bufo bufo. The sequence goes on from NC_053389.1 coordinate 189,215,511, forward strand.
TTCGCTGCTTCAGGGTCACCCTGTTCGTGTCCAATCGGACAATGCCACGGCTGTGGCATACATAAATCATCAAGGGGGCACTCGCAGCGCGGCGGCAATGAGGGAGGTGTCTCTAATCCTTCGCTGGGCGGAAGTTCATGTTCCAGCCATTTCGGCCATTTACATCCCGGGAGTGGACAATTGGGCGGCGGATTTCCTCAGCCGGACGACGATCGACCCGGGCGAGTGGTCTCTGCACCCCGACGTCTTCGAGTCTCTTTGCCTCCGTTGGGGTCGTCCGGACGTGGATCTCATGGCCTCCAGATTCAACCACAAGCTCCCCACCTTCATGGCCAGAACCAAGGATCCGGACGCTTACGGCGCGGACGCGCTCGTCCTTCCCTGGACGGAGTTCTCTCTCCTCTACGTGTTTCCGCCCCTGCCTCTTCTTCCACGAGTCCTTCGGAAGATCGCGGCGGAGGGCACGCCTGCGATCCTAATAGCCCCGGATTGGCCTCGTCGTCCTTGGTACGCCGACCTTATGTTGCTCCTGGCAGACGCCCCCTTGCCTCTGCCTCTAAGAGAAGACCTCCTCTCTCAAGGGCCGATCTTCCACCAGCATTTAGGGTCGCTACGTTTAGCGGCGTGGCTATTGAAACCGCGGTCCTAACGCGGCGGGGGTTTTCTGCTGACGTGGTCCGTACCATGATTCGTGCGCGTAAACCGGCATCGTCCAGGATTTATTACCGAACCTGGCGGGCCTATTTGAATTTCTGCGAGACCTTAGATGTTCATCCCCTTCGGTTTTCTCTCCCCACGATTTTATCCTTCTTGCAGTCTGGTCTGGACTTGGGTTTGGGTCTCAGTACCCTAAAGGGTCAGATCTCAGCGCTTTCGATCCTTTTTCAGCGACCTCTGGCTCCGCTCGGTCCAGTTAAGACTTTTCTTCAGGGGGTTGCTCACTATGCTCCCCCGTATCGTGCTCCCGTTCCATCTTGGGACCTTAATGTTGTGCTGACGGCTCTCCAATCTTCTCCTTTCGAGCCTCTGCGCAGGGTTTCCCTTCGCTTGTTGTCTTGCAAAGTTTTTTTCCTCGTTGCCATCACGTCTCTTCGGCGTGTGTCTGAATTGGCGGCACTTTCTTGCGTAGAACCCCTCTTGGTTTTTCACCAGGACAAGGTGGTTCTCCGCCCGGTTCCGGATTTCCTTCCGAAGGTGGTGTCCGCTTTTCACCTGAATGAAGATATTGTCCTTCCTTCTCTGTGCCCGTCCCCGTCTCATCCTCGGGAACGGGATCTTCACCGTCTGGATGTTGTTAGGGCTCTGAGGATCTACTTGGATGTAACTAGACCCTTTCGGCGCTCGGATTTTCTATTTGTGGTTCCGGAGGGTCCGCGCAGGGGGCTGGCGGCATCTAAAGTGGTTATTGCCCGCTTCATCAAGATGGCTATTGCTGAGGCTTACCGTGCTAAGGGCAGGGAACCGCCCTTTGGTGTTACCGCTCATTCTACCAGAGCGGTCGGGGCTTCCTGGGCTCAGCGAAATCGAGCTTCGGCTGAACAATTGTGTAAGGCGGCCACCTGGTCTTTGCACACCTTCACCAAGTTCTACAAGGTGAACACTTATGCATCGGCAGATGCTGCTTTGGGCCGCCTGGTCTTGCAGGCGGTGGTGCCTTAATGCCTATGGTGCTTTAATTCTTCTTGGGTTGTGGTCCCTCCCTATTTGTGGACTGCTTTTGAACGTCCCAAGGTTTCCTGTGTCCCCCAAGGAATTGGGCGAGAAAACGAGATTTTTGTATAACTTACCAGTAAAATCTCTTTCTCGCTCTTCCTTGGGGGACACAGCACCCACCCATTGTTTTGGTTGCCCTGACGGGAGTTTTGACTTGGTGTTAATTTGGTTGATCCTTGCCTTTGTTTTAACTACTTGGGCACATAACTGGTAGTCGCTCGCTCCAGGCTGAGGGTATAGCTGCTGGAGGAGGGGCTTAACAGTCTTTCACTTAGTGTCACGCCTCCTATGGAGATGAGCTATACCCAAGGTTTCCTGTGTCCCCCAAGGAAGAGCGAGAAAGAGATTTTACTGGTAAGTTATACAAAAATCTAGTTTTTTTTTTTTTGTTTTAAAAAAGCTTTTATTGTGTAAAACTTGCATAAATAAATAAAAAAGTATACATATTAGGTATCGCCGCGTCCGTATCGACCGGTTCTATAAAAATATCACATGACCTAACCCCTTAGGTAAACACCGTAAAAAATAAAAACTGTGCTAAATAAACTATTTTTTGTCACCTTACATCACAAAAAGTGTAATAGCAAGCGATCAAAAAGTCATATGCACCCCAAAATAGTGCCAATCAAATCGTCATCTCATCCTGCAAAAAATGAGACTCTACCTAAGATAATTGCCGAAAAACTGAAAAAACTATGGCTCTTAGACTATAGAGACACTAAAACATGATTTTAATTTTTTTTCAAAAATGAAATCATTGTGTAAAACTTACATAAATAAAAAAAATTGTATACCTATTAGGTATCGCTGCGTCCGTGACAACCTGCTCTATAAAAATACCACATGATCTAACCTGTCAGATGAATGTTGTAAATAACAAAAAAAAAAAAAAGTGCCAAAACAGCTATTTCTTGTTACCTTGCCTCACAAAAAGTGTAATACAGAGCAACCAAAAATCATATGTACCCTAAACTAGTACCAAGAAAACTTTCACCCCTTCCCGTAGTTTCTAAAATGGGGCCACTTTTTTTGGAGTTTCTACTCTAGGAGTGCATCAGGGGGGCTTCAAATGGGACATGGTGTCAAAATAAACAGTCCAGCAAAATCTGCCTTCCAAAAACCGTATGGCATTTCTTTCCTTCTGCGCCCTGCCGTGTGCCCGTACAGCAGTTTACGACCACATATGGGGTGTTTCTGTAAACTACAGAATCAGGGCCGTAAATATTGAGTTTGGTTTGGCTGTTAACCCTTGCTTTGTAACTGGAAAAAAAATCTTAAAATGGAAAATCTGCCAAAAAAGTGAAATTTTGAAATTGTATCTCTATTTTCCATTAACCACATCCGGACCGCCTAACGCAGATTCGCGTTCCGGAGGTGGCAGCCCTGCGCTCAGCGACGCATATACGCGTCATCTCGCGTGAGCCGGGATTTCCTGTGAACGCGCGCACACAGGCGCGCGCGCTCACAGGAACGGAAGGTAAGAGAGTTGATCTCCAGCCTGCCAGCGGCGATCGTTCGCTGGCAGGCTGGAGATGTGATTTTTTTAACCCCTAACAGGTATATTAGACGCTGTTTTGATAACAGCGTCTAATATACCTGCTACCTGGTCCTCTGGTGGTCCCCTTTGTTTGGATCGACCACCAGAGGACACAGGCAGCTCAGTAATATGTTTCACCAAGCACCACTACACTACACCCCCCCCCCCCCCTGTCACTTATTAACCCCTTATTCACCCTTGATCACCCCTGATCACCCCATATAGACTCCCTGATCACCCCCCTGTCATTGATTACCCCCCCTGTCATTGATCACCCCCCTGTAAAGCTCCATTCAGATGTCCGCATGATTTTTACGGATCCACTGATAGATGGATCGGATCCGCAAAACGCATACGGACGTCTGAATGGAGCCTTACAGGGGCGTGATCAATGACTGTGGTGATCACCCCATATAGACTCCCTGATCACCCCCCTGTCATTGATTACCCCCCCTTTCATTGATCACCCCCCCCCCCCCGTCATTGATCACCCCCCCTGTCATGCTGCATTCAGATGTCCGTATGATTTTTACGGATCCACGGATACATGGATCGGATCCGCAAAACACATAAGGACATCTGAATGGAGCCTTATAGGGGGATGATCAATGACAGGGGGGTGATCACCCCATATAGACTCCCTGATCACCCCCCTGTCATTGATCACCCCCCTGTCATTGATCACCCCTCTGTAAGGCTCCATTCAGACATTTTTTTGGCCCAAGTTAGCGGAAATTATAATTTTTTTCTTACAAAGTCTCATATTCCACTAACTTGTGTCAAAAAATAAAATCTCACATGAACTCACCATACCCCTCACGGAATCCAAATGCGTAAAAATTTTTAGACATTTATATTCCAGACTTCTTCTCACGCTTTAGGGCCCCTAGAATGCCAGGGCAGTATAAATACCCCACATGTGACCCCATTTCGGAAAGAAGACACCCCCAGGTATTCCGTGAGGGGCATATTGAGTCCAAAGTTAGCGGAAAGGGAGACTTTGTGAGAAAAAAATAAATAAAATCCATTTCCGCTAACTTGTGCCAAAAAAAAAAAATTTCTATGAACTCGCCATGCCCCTCATTGAATACCTTGGGATGTCTTCTTTCCAAAATGGTGTCACATGTGGGGTATTTATACTGCCCTGGCATTCTAGGGGCCCTAAAGCGTGAGAAGAAGTCTGGGATCCAAATGTCTAAAAATGCCCTCATAAAAGGAATGTGGGCCCCTTTGCGCATCTAGGCTGCAAAAAAGTGTCACACATCTGGTATCTCCGTACTCAGGAGAAGTTGGGGAATGTGTTTTGGGGTGTCATTTTACATATATCCATGCTGGGTGAGAGAAATATCTTGGCAAAAGACAACTTTTCCCATTTTTATTTTTTTATACAAAGTTGGCATTTGACCAAGATATTTATCTCACCCAGCATGGGTATATGTAAAATGACACCCCAAAACACATTCCCCAACTTCTCCTGAATACGGCGATACCACATGTGTGGCACTTTTTTGCAGCCTAGGTGGGCAAAGGGGCCCATATTCCAAAGAGCACCTTTCGAATTTCACTGGTCATTTTTTACAGAATTTGATTTCAAACTCCTAACCACACATTTGGGCCCCTAGAATGCCAGGGCAGTATAACTACCCCACAAGTGACCCCATTTTGGAAAGAAGACACCCCAAGGTATTCGCTGATGGGCATAGTGAGTTCATGGAAGTTTTTTTATTTTTTGTCACAAGTTAGTGGAATATGAGACTTTGTAAGGAAAAAAAAAAAATAAAAATCATCATTTTCCGCTAACTTGTGACAAAAAATAAAAAGTTCTATGAACTCACTATGCCCATCAGCGAATACCTTAGGGTGTCTACTTTCAGAAATGGGGTCATTTGTGGGGTGTTTGTACTGTCTGGGCATTGTAGAACCTCAGGAAACATGACAGGTGCTCAGAAAGTCAGAGCTGCTTCAAAAAGCGGAAATTCACATTTTTGTACCATAGTTTGTAAACGCTGTAACTTTTACCCAAACCATTTTTTTTTTTTACCCAAACATTTTTTTTTTTATCAAAGACATGTAGAACAATAAATTTAGAGCAAAATTTATATATGGATGTCGTTTTTTTTGCAAAATTTTACAACTGAAAGTGAAAAATGTCATTTTTTTGCAAAAAAATCGTTAAATTTCGATTAATAACAAAAAAAGTAAAAATGTCAGCAGCAATAAAATACCACCAAATGAAAGCTCTATTAGTGAGAAGAAAAGGAGGTAAAATTCATTTGGGTGGTAAGTTGCATGACCGAGCAATAAACGGTGAAAGTAGTGTAGGTCAGAAGTGTAAAAAGTGGCCTGGTCATTAAGGGTGTTTAAGCACTGGGGGCTGAGGTGGTTAATTCTTGTGGAAAACCT